>NW_009597592.1:74680-95522 GCF_000690535.1 Cariama cristata | reverse complement strand
GAAACTGATACAGTGAAAATTCATGGAAATAGAATATATCTCACCTAGTTCCTTACTGCCTTATGCAATAACACCATCCATTTGACCACAGACAAACACAAAGGTAATTGGATTTTTGCTCTCACTAATTCCAGTGAAAGGCTGTACAACCTTACTACTAATGAATTAGAAACATCTTTTGGCTTCTAGTGAGATTTTGTACATGGAAAATCCACTTATTTTTCTTATTTCATCAGTAACATTTATTCTGAGCTTATGTGGTATCTAGGAAAAGCAGTCATATCTTACAAGGCTAAAGAAATAATAGGTTTCTAGACTATTTGCATAAGATTGCTCCATTCCATTTTATATATGTTTCAGTTTGCATTCATCTGTGTTCAGCATGGGAGACAAGTTATAAACTGTGTTCAAGGTCCTCTCTGCATTTACTGTACAATGAAACAAATTCTTCCATATTTCTGGTAGGAATACTTTAATATGGCTTCATATCCCCATAAGACACTGAAGAAACAATGTTGAAATAAAGATTTTTGGGAACTACTTTTTTGTCACAGTGACCTTGAGCATATTATCTACTACTGGATTGCACCTCTGTGATAAGCACCAAGAAAAAGCATAGCAAATAGTTGTATCATTCAAGAAACAGTTCAATGACTGTATCCCAGTTCGGGGTTCTAAGGTATCATCACATCAGTTCTGGTCATGGAGAGTTGTTTCATTTGAGCACATATATTTTACCTCAGTGCTTCCTATTTTCTTATGGGAGAGAGAGAGAAGAGAAGAGAAAAAGTGTCATGAATTTAAAGGCTAAGAATACGTTCTGCTCTTTTGGAGAGGTTAGAAGAAGGTGAGGTTAAGGAGTAATCTTAATGTATCATTTTTAGTATTCTATTTGAATAAAATTTAAATTAGATAAGATGTATACCGGAGTATTTTTGAAGTGTAAGATGCAGGATACTATTGAAATTCTCCCTTTGCTTATTAAATTAGTAATAGAATAACAAAGGACAAATGCATCCTCATTTAAAACCATATTTAGTAAGCAAATCACTAATAAGGAGGGTTTGCAAAAGCTCTGATGCAAATTCTGTATTAACTTAAAGTCAGAGGAAAAATGGTTTGGGTTTTAAATACTTTAAAGCCTTTTACCAAACTTAAGACATGCTATTTATTATAGCTATATAACATTAGCTTTACGTCTACAAGTGCTTTTAGTGAATACTGAAAATGTTTTCTGCATATCAAACATTTACACATCAAACACAAATGGTGAATGGGCATTCCAGCTGCAATATACATCAAGAGAGCACTGCAAAACTCTGATGGCAGCCTCATTATTTCAGAATCCTGACTTGTGGCTCGGAAGACTAAAGGAACTGAGAAGGCACCCGACAACTTATATTGTTATATATGGATATTTGGTTTTAGTAAGTTACAGTAATTCAAAGCAGGCTCTACGCAGAGTTCTCAAACATGTCTTGTTAGCTGTAAATGAATAGAAGGTAATAGACCAAACAACACACATCTTGCTGATGTAAAAGAAGTGTGCTAATATTCTCCGGAGAGACTATAATGATCAGATGGCTGAGGTACAATCTGACAGCAATTCTCTTTCCTCTGCTTCAGGACGTAAGGGACAACTGCTCTTCTTCTTGACAGTACCACCACCAAGTACACTGCAAGATACAGTTTTATGCACGCTCTTATAGACAAACCAAAAAGAGAAATCTGAAAACGTCACATTTCAGAGAACAGTCAAACTACCATCTCAAGACTTAAATTTAACAATTACCTTTCAGAAAATAACTAAAAAGGACTAAATTTTTTATTATATGTTGGATTTATGAAGAATTCTTGAGAACTCTCTGTAATCCATGACAAGGGTGTGGGGGTGTGTGTGTGTGTCACATTGCAGTCAGCTGATCCCATGACATTTCTTTCATTTAAGGTCAAAACCTCATTATTTTAATATAATGAAATCTGAAACTAGACATTAGTTTCAATATGCCTCTAACCTAAAATTCAGCTTGGAATATAAAATGAAGTCACAGCTTAATAGCTGTACCTCGTACAAATGCCAGAAAACATGAATGACCAAGGAAGCAAATGCCATGTCTAATTTTATAAAGACAGAGATAATATTTGTTAGATTCCATACTGAGTTTGATTTATTCTAGTGAGTTCAACACTTTTTTCTTATCAAACATCAGTTCCTTTACTACAGTGACAACTGCTGTTCACAATCTCTTCACGAGTTTTGTGCATGCGCTTAACTTTCAGGTTTTCAAGACAGAAAATATTGTATCATAATTTTTTCTCATTAGAGAAACAATTACAAAATTGCAACCAAAAGTTATTATTTAAGATTAATCAATCAATCTTAGACCTCAAACTACATATTTGATTTCAATTTCATGTGACTGATCTGTAGAACTAGATCTATTTACTGCTTCCTTCACATATTTATCTGTCCCTGGCTCAGGATACAAATTTATAATTTCTTGGAAAATATGGACTATATTGACACACAAATGTAAGATAAACTTAGAGAGATAATTATTAACCATTTCCAATAATAGACACTTAATAGACATGACTGATTATTTAACTACTTCTAATAGCAATACAGTATAAACTAATGTTGTGTTTTTTAATGTCATTTTACTTTCTTACTAGCTTCCACTCTAGAGTGGCAAAACATGAGACAACACATGAGCCTGATAGGACAGTTACAAAAGAAACACTTGAATTTTGTTTTTGAGGACAATCTAAGCCTTTAGGAAGAACTTACACAACTTTGAGGCTGAGAAATATATACTTACTAAAAAAAAAAAAAAACCAAAAAAAGCGCAAGGAAGCAAACAAACAAAAAAAATCACACAACAACCCTACTTGTGGTAGTTTGGGTTTGGTTTTTTTTTTGTTTTTTTTTTTAAAAGGTAAGAATGCTTTCTGTGCAGCCAGTCAATACGTGCATTCTTTCCCATAGAGAAATAAGAATTACTGCAAGAACATAATCAGTATAATATATCTGCTGGTCTTTTAAAGCCTTTATTGACAAAGAATATTTAAATAACGCTTCAAGCAGCAACTTTTTTGTGTGCTAAGAATGACTTCTCCAGCCTATATATTCAATTAATTTACTAGTAGCAAAGGGATGATTCAAGAAACCATCAGCTACTCTAAACAGCCCCCCAGAGCCCCCACTGTTCCTTTACTCCTCAGTCTTTGGCTGGTAGTGTCCCCCAGTCCATGCTGTTCCTGCATATTGCACGCCTCATAAAAAGGCTTCAGACAATCATTATGTTCCTGAGCTCCCTGGGAAGGAATGGTACAGGAGAGTAAATGGAGCCAAGGAGACAGAGTTCACAAATTAAATTAACAGGTATTTTAAAGCAGCGATGTAATTATATATTATGGAACTTCAAAGCTCAATACTCATGTAATCTTTCCCACTCTCCTATAAAATATATTTAACGTTAAAAAAAGTCACAGAGATCTAATCCCAAGTCTGTCAGGTTTTAAATAACTTATTGATATAGGATGACTAAGGTATTTCAGTGTCTGTAGCTAAATAGTGCAGAAGGGGATTATATCAGCATCACCCGACCAAACACACATCGCTTCCTCATGCTCAGTTACTCCTTCATGTCTGGTTCAACTTGGGCAGCTTTCATCATTGTTGAGGGAAAATTCTGCACGCTCAGAGCTGCACTCCAGCTCTGCCCCCTCCAAATCATAACACTTCTGTTACCTCTCCCAACTGCAGCTCCTTCTGCATTAGAAATTAATGGGGGCCAAGATATGGGCCAAGATATGAAAATCAAAGTTTTAACTATGTATTTAAGTGACAACTCTTGATGTGAGGAGATTAGGATTTGGGTTTTTATCTTTAGTATTTCTAGCAGTAGCTAGGTTTTCCAGATGGAAAGATGATGCTACAAAGCACAGCACATATTTCTCTCCATGAATTTCTGTTGTTATGTCTCTGGCTAGATATTCATTATGAATTGATCAGCTTATTTTATGGGTATGTCTCTCTTACACAGATTGGCTCTGGCCTTTACTGACTATCAACATGTTGATTCACCAACTGGTAGACCATTTTATTTATCATCTTTTTTCAGGGCTAATATTTAGGGAAAAAAAAGGTTAAAATAAAACACAAAAAAACCTAAAAATTTGAAACAGGAAAATAAAAGAAAGCCATCCAATTCTAGTCAGTAATTATAAAGAAGTGCATCATTGTCCAAGCTTGGCCAAATCCGTACCCTGCAGTATTGGTATTTCCACATTACTGCAAACATCTTCAACTGACCCAGGCAAAAGCTCATTGAAGCAGCACCTCCTATCTTCTTTCCCCAGACATGCATAATGGGAATGATGCTTATTTGTTTTTAAAACATCTATTAACTTAATATCCAAAGTGTCCTGCACTATACTCAGAACCCATTGCCATATGTCAGAACATATATTAGGCGAGTGTGATGAGGCTCAGCTCACTGAGGTTCAAGCATTACTGATGGCATTTTCGAATACAACTGTATCTAAAAGTATGTCTCAGTCTATTTTTGAACCACTTTGATCATGGCTTTATTGTTTTTAACCTTGTTTCTTGCAAAGACAGAATAATACTAACTAGCAAAGATATGTGTGTTATACTACTTTTCAGTCAGCAAACTGTGGGTCTTTACTATTTTCATTATCAATTTACAGACAGATTATATAGGCAACATAGATTACTTGATATTTTGATACATTTGCCTCTGATTCATACTTCCAAATCAATTCTTCAATACAGTCAAACCATTTGACATTAAGGGCCCCCCCCAATGAACCTTGGATGGGAACCTACAATTTCAACAGACTTCAGATGTATTAACCTACCCCAGAATCAGAGAGCAGATGAACAGGAACTGGTACGTCAGACCAGTTGTTCAAGTGAAGCTGTTATAAGTCTGGTCAGAACTACAAAGTTCCATACAAATTTGCAAATTAATCTTTTCCAGTTGGAAAGAAAACGGTCAGAGAAACACTGGAATGAGTTTAGCTCTGTGCCTAGCAAAGTTAGTATTTCACTTTTTGTTGTAAACCCATAAGATACACGTCTCAGGAGATACTATTTGAAAACCAGTGTACACTCCCATCTGCACTTAACCTGGCAGATTGACATTAGTTCAGCAGCCAACCCCAAATGTATTTTCTTGGGCCTAATGAGACATAAAGAAGTGCTATACAGAATCACTATTCACATTCTTTGAATACAGACAATTCTCATTTTCACAGAATACAGTGAAAAAACATACAGAGAATATAGCTGATAGCTGCTCTTATAGTACCAACTGAATACTATGGTCTGAACCCTATTTTACCTAGGGATTAATTAGTGAGGTATTTAATTCATACTGGAGAGTCTTTTCCAACTTGAAGGAGGATGACAGAGGCCTTGCATAAATAAGAATGAGATACCTAGAAAGAGTTGTGACATATCATTTAAGAACTTAAATTTTAGGCACCGTTTTTTCTTTTTAGTGACATACACTGAAATTTATTATTACTTGCAATATGGATAGTCTTCTAGGAAAAGAATACGAAACTGATAGAGGGAAGATAAAGGCCACGGTCAAAAAAACACCAGTCTTACACTGATGAACTTTGTACTGGAGGATGTATAAATAAAATTGTACAGAGAGAGTCAATACACCTTCATAATGATGAAAGGAATTTTGAGTGATAAATTAGAAGAACTTCCATGAAAAAAGGAGCAGCTCCTTATTTAAGTTTTACTAATTTTCTTCTCATGCACCACAGCCCATCAAGCACATCCTTAAAAGGTAGGTCATTTTCAGTACTGAAAACCCTATGTCATTGTTCCAGACCAATAAATAATACTTTGAATAGATTCTCAGACATGCTACTTTAATGACTCCTTAAAGAGTGTATATTTTCACTCTTGGTAATAATAATTTGAATTTTGTTTAATTTGTTTCAGCTTAGATTCATGTTTCATGTGAGAATGCTTAATTGCTTTGCTGAAACATTACTATAAAATCAGCTTCCTGGAACAATAACTAAATTTTTTTTTAAATAAATGCTATGATTTGACATTTTATGAGTAAGCAGCACTTAAAAGCTAGAGCAGTTGAAGTTTATGCCCAGAGTGCTAAAATTACTTACATGTCCTGCATATAATTCAGGTTTAAGAATTGATTACTAGAGCAAACCATGAAAATCCAATATTTAATTTACTTACAAGGAATAAGTCACAAAAGCTGATACTTTCTGAAAGGACATGTGTCTGTTGTGCTTACAGACAAATCAACATTTTTGTATGGAAATACGAACAACATTTATGCATCACAATAGCAAATGAAATCCTCAAAATATCTGACAGTTTAGTTCTCAAATATTTCACTGCTCCTAGTTCTATGTATTATCTTGCAGTCAAACTGAACACACTATGCATTTTGCCACGTCTGTTATACATGTTCAGATCCACATGGGCATACATTGTAGTCCATCTAAATTGTATATGCAATTCAACATAGGTTAGCAATTGTTTCGACCTACTAAACTGGTAAAATTTGAAATAATAAAATATGTATGATTATTTCTATTTAATACAGAATTGTGTCCACATTAAATGGGCAAAAGGGATGGAAAGATTTTGCTTTTCCTTGAAGAAAGGCTAAAGGACAGAAGGCAATTCCAAGACTTATGAATGCTGGCACAGCAAATAACCCACATCTGGAAAGCATGCTCTAGTAATGCAGGAGTAACAGTCCAGCCACTCACTTTATAGCAACTGAAATTTTATGAAGATCAGATTGCACACAGTGCAGTGATATTGTGGCATCAGCAATACTTCTGCCAGTGATCTTTTGTCCTTCTGTTAAAGCAGCATATTTTACAAGCGTATTTCACTAAGTGTCAAGATTATGAGGACTACTTCAAATCCCCCTTGGACATATTATTTCAGCAGAGTAGAGCATGAAATAAACCTCATATTGAAATGTTTGACTAGAGAACCTGCGCAAATAGCATGCTCAAAGACAACTTTTGGTTTAAAATCTTGGAATCTGATCCTGAAGATGTTCCTTTCATCAGCAGTGCTCAATAGTATAAAAATACACAGAGCAACTCAAACAGTAAAAGGAAATGCAGTGATTTTCCTGAAGTGAGTCTTGCAAACACTTTTAAGCTGTACCTCACTCTCATCTAACACCACTCCTATCTTATCTAATTTGATAGGTCACACAGTTAGGAGCTCCTGGTATTATAACTGATAGAATGAACTGAACATCTTAATTAACATATAACATACTTCTCACTGTAGCAGTAGCGTCTATATGATTTAACACAAGATATGTATCAAGTCAGTGAGTCAAATCTTTCTAACATATTTGCTTCTAATGAGGTAAATATGAAACAAATATTAAAGCTTCATATATAGAGGTGTTTTATTTCATTTTTTTTAAAAGAAAATGTGTCTTTCTTGAATTCTAACTGAAGTTCACAACAGCTGAGTCGATTTTATTAAAAATAAAGAACAACATCCCCAAGACCTTTTAAAAGAGATTGTCTAGATTTTATTTAATAAGGATGAAAATACCATGTCATAAATTAAATATTTTTATACCTTTTAAGCAACAAAGTAATAATATGGTATAGTGGACTCATCTAGGAAGTGGTGATGACATTTTAACTTACAACAGTAAATAACTTGGGTGTGCTTCCTGAAGTGCTGACATATCATCCTTTCAGCACAACTATGAACGACGTTAGATTTTTTTTTTTTTTAATTTCATTTATTTTAACAGTTAAGGGGCTATTTCCTCACCAGACAGCAGCTGGTTTCACATTTTTCATGTAATCTAATAGCAAATGGGTGCTAGGTCTCCCCATCCATGTTCTGTCTTCACAGGAGACAGAAACACGTTCTTCTCCCCAGCTATAAGAATTGACTAGTTCAAGCTGTACTTTTAACTCCTAATTCGTCTAGTTCAATCCCCGATCTGTCACTAAAGATATTGGCTACTACACTAAGGCAGAATAAAACATTGAAAGCACAAATATTATAGCAGAAAAGAAGAGCTTGCTTAATGTTAATACCATTAATATGTCAGTTCAGCCTTAGAAAGGTCTTTTGCATGATCCATGAGCCTCTCACATCTTAATATTACAATTTACTAAGGGACAATGCAGTCTTTCAAACAAAACATTTTTTTCTCTTGTGCCAAAAAAGTTTTCCTTCCTACTAATTTAGTATTGTAGTTATATTTATTGTAACTGGCTGCAAGTTGCTACTACTTAAGCTATCCCGATGAACTTAATTTCATTTATTACTATAAAAGTGAGATTTGGGAAGAAAGTATAAACATTCTGTTTGATATAATTTACAGTTAGGAAGAACTAAGAGTTACAGAATAAATTTTCCTAGATGTGTTAGATAAATGATAGAGTCCTCGTTTTCCTCTTTAAAAAAACCCAAACAACAGAGGAAGTCAGCTTATTGGGTGGTTTTCTTTTTTTTAATTTTAGATTAACAACCATGTTGAAAAATCTGTATTACTAATTGGAAAATTATTTCCTCAGTAGAACAGAAGCATAGCATACATCACTTGCATCAAATGACTTCACAGTTTTCCAGTTCTGAAAGCACTTCATGGGCTAATCAAATATTTTCTTGGGATACTCTGCAAAAAAAAAACTAAGTATTCACTGCTAAATTTTTTTGTGTGTGTGTGTGTGTGTGTATAGGTATCTGTAAAAATTAAAAGGTTCTCTAAGACTTCAATTTCAGCTAGATTTATCCACAGGATTTCAGGCAATATCTTCCCGCAGCTTGTCTGTACTAAAGATTATGTAAGAACATTAAATAATAATAGATATCTGCAGCTAAAATACAGGTGTACAGGACATTTTGTACACACTCAATCTGCTCAGGAGGAGAGCATACAGAATCAGTATCAGAACCCTGACTTGTTGCTTCAGCATAAGTTCCAAGCAATGAGATGTTGATCAGGCAGCGAGAGACATGAATACCTGGTGTCAACTCAATTAAACATATGACAAACATTTAACACTGTTATGGAAAACAAGTTTTGACTGCTTTATTCATTTTTTGATTGGCAGAAATAGTCGAAATGCCAGCTGCACAAGTTACATTTTACTAGTACTTCCATTACGCATCTGAAAATAAATTGTGCACAGCAATGTTTCAAAACTGGATGAACCCAATCACATCATTCTGGGAACAAAATTTCTGGATAGTTGAGATGATTCTCACCAGATAAGCAGACATAAAAATTTAATACCTTGCAGCACTTGCTTCTGTACAGAAAAAACGTCAGGATCTGCTGTAGCTAAATATGGGATACATTTGTAATAATACAGCCACTATCCCATCACTTTAAATGTCAGTATTGATATTCAGCATGATTTCCTATGTATGATGGCTCAAGTCAATTATAATGACAGATAGCATCCCACTGGCTTATCTGATTACCTCTGACCTTTTAACAGCTGCAGAAAGCCAAAACAGGCTGAAAGAAGAACTCATGCATATATGACACAAAGCTGGAATTTCATATCTGAGCCACAGTCAAGAACACATTGAATGTCAGCAGATTTCTGACAAAGCCTATAGCAAATAATTTCTTGGATGGTTTGGCACCACAACAGCCTTTCATCTATTATAGCCGAGTACTGACAGGAGACATAAACTTGATTAATTTTATATCAATACATGATATAAAAGTCATTACAACACATAGTTAATTTTAAAAACTTGGAATCCACTACCCAAAGTAACCATTCATTTTTACTATTATTTCTTTTATCAGAAGCTTGGTTAGACGATTTAAGGATGCATGGGCTTCACAGGGAAACAAAAATCAATATTAAGTGCAATTGCATATATTCAAAAACAAAGCACATATTTTTTGAACAACAGATCACCAACCAACTACTCAGAGAAGTCTCTCACGGCCCAGGTGTCCTTGCTCATTTCTCAGAGATAACTAGTCAAGTGTTAGTCTGTTAACTACTCAAAAAGCTTATCTTTATATTGCTAAAAAATCCATAACCACCCAACCGAAATCCTGTTACTTACAGGAATTAACAATCTAAATCTCAAATATTTTCCTCTGTTTTAATCAACAGTAGTAAAAAGGTATAAGTAGAATGAAAGAAAGTGTGTTTTATTTTGTGTTTCCAATGTAATATCATCTTCAGTATCTTAGCACTTGGAAATAGCAGCAGTATGTTGACCTGTATATTTATAACAGACCTTATCTTTACACCATAGCATTATTTGACAAAAATCAGAGAACATATTCACTTCCTAAGGTAAGGAAGCTTTACAGCCGCAATGTATCCCCATCACCCATGCTCCCAGTCATTATTCTGAAAAAGCCATCCAAAATGAAGCTGCATCTGCTACTGACAATAAGCTGGTATTAATTTACATTATCTTCATAACCTTCAAATAATTTTCATGGAATTCTTCTTCAAACCAGTAGTATAAGTCAGAAACTTTTAAAAATCTTCTCTGCAAAAGAGCTCTTAACTCACCACCAGTAATAGAATGATAGAACAGCACTTCCACTATTCCATAATTAAGATAAAAATCTCAGCCAAACTTGAGCAATCACCAGAACTGCCATTATCTTTATCTGGAGCACAGTTTCACCCTTAGAAATCAGTGATACTGTAAGTTACCTCTATTGGTAGTAAACTGAGAGACCTAACAGTACAATGCAACCCAATGGTTACACTTATTGACAAATAAACTTTAAAGAAGAAAACCAAAAAATAGAATCAATTAACTTCTAAAATTTATGAACAACTACTTTTGTAATGTCTGGCTAACTGGAAACAATAAAGAAAGAAGTAAAATATCTACAGATTTTGGAAGGAGAACGTATATTTTTGTCTACACAGGAACTATTACAAAAGAAATTTAATGCAGAGAGTTGCAAAGGTCAGACTAAGAGGGCAGAAACCTTTTTGGGCCTGTGAACACTTTTGGCAAATTTAACAACCTCAAAAATTGTGATGCTATGGAAAAGTTAAGGAAGAACACAAGTCTTATGTTGAATTTATGAGTGGGAGACAGAAGAGGGGAAAGGACAGATGCTATGCTTCCCTATCACCCGTGGTAACAAGCCTCAGTGTGATGGACAGCATGTTTGATGTCTTTTGTCCAATGTGTCTGTCTGTTCTAGGAGAGGAAAGTCAAAGTGAGAAGGTGGGGTTGCCTACAGCTTGAGGCGAAAGACTGTTGAAAGGAGAGAGCCTCAAAAGGTAAGAGAAAAAAAAGCCTCTTCCTTGGCTTCAGAGGTGGCTGTGCAGCACAAGCCAGAAAGCCACTGAACTGAGTGAACCTGAGCTGAGGGCAAGGGTCTTTACAAGAAGTAGGAGAATTCAGGATTCAAAACCTTTTTACTTATATTTTGTCTTACCTATTGACTTCTAGTTGCCCCTAAAAACTAATTATGATAGTTCATACAGTGAAATGAAAGCTGTTATTTCTTAGTTGCTTGCTTTAATTTAAAAACCTTTCTGATCTTTTTGGGAGCTTATTTTAAAAAAGGGTCTGCCCAGGTCCTCTCAAAGGTCCCATCACACCCATGCATCATGATCTCACCCTCAATAACACCACCTGCACATTTCCTAGGGCTCTGGCAACCCAAGTGCATTATCATTCCCTTACCCTAAGGACTCTGCCCTGGCCTGTGATGTTCCCACAACAAAAATAATGACACCTGATTCAATGGAATGGGGACCTTCTCCCCAATGAGTTTTAGAAAACTAAATATTTAAGAGATGAAAGAATGCAATTAGGATAGTAATACATATCAAACAATGTTAATAACCTTTACAAGCAGAGAGAATACCCAGTTTATTCAGCTATCATAAAACAAATATTAAACATACTCTGGGAAAAAGAAAAGACATGTTATTTCTGTTCAGAAAAGTAATTAAAAAGTGAACAGAATGGTTTGGCAGCTGCACAATAAGCCTCTTCAATATCTCAAACAGCCCATAGTGGTGCAAGATGCTCTACCCAGCATCACCAGGTAAGAATATTGCTGTAATTAATGCATCCAATTTACTTGAGGTGTTTCTACTAGAGGAATCAAAACAGTAATAACACAAGTTTCAAGTGAAATTTTGAAATATTCACCTATTACACCTAAAACCAGTAACTGAGAGGAACGTGCCAGAACCTATTATTGTGTTCCTTCAACAAGCAACACAAAAACTTACTGATTCTGAGACCTAATGGAGACAATGTATGTCTGCAAGAGTACAGCAGTCTCCCCTCTGAAATATGTTACAGGAAAGGACTGCTATTTGTAAATCTCTGTATACATGACATAACATCTATTACAACATAAAAGTCAATTAATGTGCAATCTAAATCTTACTTTGAAGTATCATCTGCATGCAGAGTAAAGTCAGCAGCAGTAAGAGCATGCTATTTCCTTGAACAGTGGAGAAAACGAGGATGGTTTAATCAATACTATGACAATTTAAGTTTTGCTATCCTACTAGTCAACTCAGTAAACATTTATTGCACAGGAAGCTAATGTATTGGAAACACGGTAATCAGAGGAGAAAAGACCAGTAGGCGGCTTCCTAGGAAGCTGATCCTATTGCATATTCCAAGAGATGCTTTACAAAATAAATGCTCCTTGAAAGCCTGGCTATCAGATATCCTATGTAGTACAGTTCTTACACTTATGTTTACCTTAGAGCTTTCATTTAAAACCCTCAGGTTTTCAAGATCAAAGAGCCTTTCCCCTTCCATTCTGCATGTGCTAACCCTCACCTCAAGTAAATGCCCAATCACTGAGTGTTTTACCAATCTTTTATGAAAATGGAAGGTGGAGAGAAGAAAGATAAGATTACAGTGGTATCACAGTGCAGCTGAAGCTTCTATACTTCATGCAAGATGAAGCCAACAGACATGGTATGATAACTACCTTGTCAGAGAGAGGAATGCTTTATATCTGCTGTGGTGCAGTACACTTTGTACCAGCCAAACCCCATGTGCTTCCACTCCAGTTTAGAAGCTAAATTTATGTATTAGATAAAAAATTGGGATCCAGTTATTTTTTTGAGGACAGCTGAAACAGGGAGTTGAGCATATAAGTTTTGAACTGTAATGCTAACACCTGCCAGCTTCACTTTCACATCAAATGCTGAGGTGTTCAAAATGGGATAAATCCTAAAACTATACCTAAGGTGGAAAACAGAAAATGGGTCCTAAAGTGCCTAAACTAACCTCATCCACTTTAGTAAACCAGTCTCAGCTACCAAGGAACTCTCTAAGCTTGCATAGAAGATACCTTCTCTTGTGCTTTTAAACCAGAAACCACGAGCCAATTAATGCTTTGTGAAAAAATTGTTGTTTTTCAAACTCAGATGGCGATACTTTATAGTAAGTGGACTTTATTTAATGCTCAATTAAATTTTAATTGCTTGGTGACACTATTCATAATAATCAAACTAGCTAATGTTTATTAATAGCCATTTCTGATACAGTATAGCACCTTAGATTTCTATGTGAATTTGAGAAGACAAAAATAAATTTGATAGAGTTGCCAGTTGAACAGTCACATTAAACACACCTCCCTTGCTTTAATGCTCAGGTGACTTTAAGATATATGATATTTTAAACCAAACAAAGTACACGTAATATACTGCAGAGATTAGGATAGAAACATCTCACAGAACTTGAAATCAATGACACAGCATTTGTGGGGCTGCAGGCAGCCTCACCTTAGTTACTGATATCTCAAGACAAAGACATAAGTCACCAGATACACAGGATTTAGGTTCCTTTACAGAAGAACAGAGATCAGTGTTCAGATACCATGATATTTCTTTTTCAATCAGACCCTTTTAATTTTTTTAATTAGATATGTGGCTACTCAAAAGATTCATTGCAACATAAATTAAGGTTTGATCTTTACAGAGAGCTAGTTATTTCATCATGCCTTTCCCCATTCTCATTCCTATCCTAATATGAGCATAGGGAAATTCAAGAAACAGGGATCATAAAAATTGATAATAGGGAAAAAATATTGGAAGTCACTTCAGTGCAAATGCAATAAATCATTAAGCAATTACTACCTCACAGTAACCTCTTAATATTATCAGACACTTATAACATCCCTATCTTAAATTAACAAAGTTATTCTCTGACAGCCAGACATTTTAATGCTTACCTCACTATCAGCAGGCTTTCCTCATACATTTCTCCTACGGCAAACCTAAAGCCTCCAAAGTAACTTCTTCTCTTGCTGCCCTCTGGGCATTAAGTTTTCACAGCAGCTGCTTCTAATTGGTAGTTTGATACTAACTGGGGGAAGTAATTAAGCCCTTCATCATTACCTCTTGACCAGCTGCGTTGTAGATCATGCATTTCCCACTATGGAGATCAGGCATTACTAGAAAACCAGAATACAGTGTATAAATATTTGAAATATGTATTTAGTATGTGGACATAATCAACATAGAAATTTCTAGCTACTGCCACATAGAACAAGTTTTTAACTCTAGGCAGTAAGAGTGGGTTGGGTTTGGTTTTTTTTTTCCACTTTTTCATTTTGGTTGGGGTGACTGAGGCGATGACCTTCCTGTCTTCTACTATCAGAACCTCACAGAAAGCTAATTGTGGCTTTGAGCAAATCAGTTCCTCTAGGAGTCTATATATTTATAATGGATAGGTATGAGAGGACGTCATGAATTGCTCTCTGGAGAGAAAACATAGAACTCAACAGAGCAGCAAGAGGAAAACCTAGGGAAAGTCTTTCTGTCACCAGTTTTTCAGGTTTACACAAATGTCAGCTGCTCTATTCATCTCTATTCATTCTAACGCATGGCTTTGTCAGGAGCAGGGTTGGTTTGGTTTTTTTTCCATTCCTATTTCACCACTCCAATGAGTAACAAGTCTAATACTTAGTTATCAAGAAGTTTGCTGACTATGCTCTCCACTGACTCTACTACATTTAGTATGACAGTCCCAGCAGAGGCCACTGTACGCAGTTGTCTTAAGTGATCCATGCATTTGCTTTCTTATTCTTATGACCCAAACGGTGTGTACTGCTAGTATCACCTATAGTCGTTTCACACGGAGATCTCCAGGTGCAGATCAACGGGACTAGAACAATGCAGGGTAAGAAGGTAGAAGTTAGATGGCTGGAAAAAGAATCTGTTTGGCAGTTGAAAGGGAAAAGTCCACGCCTCTGCCCACAGCACATACGTGCTTTAATGCATAAAGAGTTACCATGACCGTACTTTTCATCTTTATGATATGGTACTATAGCAGCCTCTAGCATTATAATGAGAATGATATGTTTCCTGTTGGAATCCTTTTCTGTGTCCTTTTCTGAGCCATGTTTCCTCTGGTCCTTCTAGTATGTTCACATTCTACTGTGAGCAACCTTTTTTTCAGTTTTAATTACTAGCTTTAAATCATTTCCAAAAGGCAAAATTAAATTTTATGCAATATTTTATGTAATAAATCAATTATTTGATGGAATTCACATCTAACACAGTAAATCATCTTCAAACTTTTCCAGAATTCATTTGGTAAGGTTTATTTATGCAATCATATTCTCATCTCTTTTTGGTATACATAGTGCGAATGCTTAATTTTACACACTTGAACAGTCTCACTTCTATCAAGAATACTTCTTATGTGTTATTTATACCACCATGTAGATAAGTCTCAACATGAAATTATCATCTAAACGTCCACTCCCAAATGTAATGTCTTAATTTTTTAGTGTGTGCTACTTCTCTTAAAATTGCCTCTCAAATCATTAAGAGAATTTAAAAAACTTATTCTTTTCCAACCCTTGGCATACAATTTAAAGAGCTCAGAACTTTTTTTCCTTGAACATAGCATGCTAGTCAGAAGACTGGACTCCATGTCGGGACAGGAATTAGAGAGGCGCCATCCTCTCACTTGTAAACCCAGGTATGAGCTCTAAAAGGTGCATTGGACTGGAGGTGCAGAGGAAGGCATGGGACTGAATAATTCACCAGGAAGGCTACGTGCTGTGCTGTCTAGATGTA
The DNA here is from genome assembly GCF_000690535.1 of Cariama cristata. Taxonomy (NCBI): domain Eukaryota; kingdom Metazoa; phylum Chordata; class Aves; order Cariamiformes; family Cariamidae; genus Cariama; species Cariama cristata. Next base: position 79,427 of record NW_009597592.1, on the reverse strand, counting down.
TCTCAAGTAGTTGTTGCATTAGCTTGATTAAAACATGCAAGTTGCAAAGGGAATGGAAATGCCTGAGTCCTCATTTTCAGCTGACTTGACTGGGACTTACCTCCATGTCCCTGGAGTGCATTAATACCTTAGATACTTTGATACCTAAGATACTGTCATATGAACTCAACAGCACGTAACATAGTTCCCAGCTATATTTAATTAGTAAAGCAAGTATATCTTTTTCTGTTTCATTAATACATTATGATTGAATACTTGTCAACTTACAACACATTTCCAACAGTGACTAAAGGTTATTGTAACAGGACAGCAATTTATATCATAGTCCTCCATACAGCTTGTTAACGTTATCAGAATTACAACAGGAAAAGTTACCCCTTGGGTATAGGATAAAGGAGTGTAAAATGCTATTACTTTCCTTTTGGTAGCTCTTTCAATAAAGCTCTTTTTAAATAAAGCCAAGAAAATGACATAGCCCTTTTCAGTTTGCCCATGAAGTAATTACAGCTGTATCTCCTTTACTTTCATGTAATTTCAAATGAAATTACCCAGTATTAAATATTGATTGCTTTTCTGTCATTAGACTTAATGAATTAAGCATTTATACAGTCAAAAATGGCATCTTTTTGTTTAAAAAGATGCTATCAGTAAGTGTCATCCATTATTACAAGGGCTATTTTATATACAATTTATGAAAAAAGTGACTACTGGATTATTTTCAAACTCAGCATTCTGTAACTTTTTAGAATAAAATAGGTTGCCCTTTTTCAAAATTAAGAATCGAGTCTGTAGGTGGCACTGTTTCTCTTCAGGAGAAAAGACAATCACACACAATGAGATCAAGAGTCCAACACATCCTGGTGAAGCTGCTGAATTTATGCAAGGGGCACATCTCTTAAAGAACGTAATTAAGCTGAACATATGTATGATATACACTCTAAATCTATTAATGTAGTCTCTCTCTACAGTATAGTATATGCCATACCATTTCTGTTTGGACTGCAAGTAATTTAAGAATAAAGATCAAGAATCTTTAACAGATTTACATAGATTAAGGTTTAATGAACTCACGAATTTTATAACTTTAATTGACAAAAATTAGTTTAAAGATACAAGAGATTGTAGAATTCAGCAAACAATACTTACTAAATCCCACACAAGGGTTCATGCAGGTAGCTTGATTTAGAGTACGCTATCTAATTCAGCACATATTTATCGTCTTGGCATGTCATTCCAGTATGCATTCATCCTTACCTCAGACCAGCTTTTGAATAGTCAAGATAACTGGAAGTTCAATAGCATTTTTTTTGACTCTCATAATGCAGACATTGTAGATGTAATAAGTATTTAATAAGGGAATTCTGATAATACATTTAGTGTTGGTACTGGCAAGTGCATACAAGTGCCTATCATAAATGTATGTATAGATTTCAGGTTGGTGACAAGACAAAGTGAAGGTCAAGTAATCAGCTTTAATCTTGAAACTACTATGCATCTGAAATTGCAGACCTGTGTGTTAATTTGCTGTTTAACAGCATCTAAATGGGACACAATAATCTTCTTACTGAGGAACAGATAAGCTTAAGCTATTGTTACTTATAAAGCCCTTCTATGTCTTCACAAGAACAGGAGATACTAAAAAAGACACACTTCTAACAACAGACCTGTTAATTACACTGCAATGCAATAAAATATGAAGGACATGAATGAAATATACCCACCTTTATTTTGTCACCGCTCTGTGGCAGCAGTAGACACTGGAGACATAGGGTGATCACAAGCCCCCCTATTCCAGGAAACAGCAGCCTCAGACTCCCAAACTTTGACATTCCTCCAGTTCTTGGTCTGAAATTTAAATGATAGTCTTAATCACAACCAGCATTTAGAAACAGCAATAAATATCTCTTCGGAACAATACTACGCATAAACATACTGTACATTAAATGATTGAGCACCATCTCCTGCATATAAAAACCCAAACATACAATATGTGACAATATGTATGAGGTCCTGAAAACATGTCCTAGAATTCTGTTGTCAGGAAACCTTCATTTCAGTACTAAATGTAAAAAGCTTTTATTGGCATGTAAATATCATACTCAGAAGCACAGGGTTCTATGAGATGGGACTTACAGATCTGGAGATGATATTGCAGGTCATTAGATACAGTATGTAAAACTGTATCAACTGCTAGAATTATTATTTAATTGCCTGAAAAGCAGTCAAAATCTCCTCCACATTTCAAAACAAATAGTAGTTACAGAATACTTTTAACTTCTTTCTATTATAAAAGATGCCACATAAATATGCCTGTGTTGTAAAAGTCTATTTATTGTAAGAATTCTGTATTACAGGAATTACATCTTCATTATGTGGAAAAGCTCAACATATTTTAGAATTTGCCACTGAACCTTACAGTATCCATAGGAGTAATAAATTCACTACATTTAATAATTTTGAAAATAGATAAGACAATTTCTCTACCATCAGGCACTGGACAAGTGAAGTCCTAGGAGATTTCATCTTCATTCCTGTTCTCTGGCAACAAGACCCTCAGAACATATAAAAAACGTTTCTGTGTATAAATATAAATATTTTTACTTCAAGTTTCCCTCTCAGTTGTTTTTCTGTTCCTTTCTCAAAGTGTTTATACGTGGTTTACATGAAAGAAAACAGGTTTCTGCATATCTAAATAGAGACTGACTATGGATTTGTATAACTTCAGTAGTTCAAATTTCAGGTGGAATCTTAAAAACGTATTTTTAAAGTATCCAAAAGGAAATCATGTTCTCCTCGATGTCACAAGAGCATCACTCAGCAAATGCAAAATTAGGTAAATAGAAACAGCAGTAGTAGCAGTAGAAGAAAAGGAGTTAGCCTCAGAGCAAATTGAAAGAGACATGCTATTCTCTAACTGCACCAATCCTCATTAAAGACACTGAAAAATGCGTCTAAGGACATGTCTCAATCTGCTACTTTTTCAGTGTCTATGTCTTGTCTGCTGTTGTTGTTATTTTTCTAGAGGCCCCAGTGAAAAGTATCTTACAGTTTACAATGCTTTGGGGCCATTTCTTCCTTGGTTCCATTCCTAAGTGAGTAATCCTGTTTCAATAGCTGCTGTGAGAAAGATTCCATTTTACACATTTCATTTCCCTAGTTTTGTAAATAGCCACCAAAGAAAAGGAGAGCAGAGTGACAAGTTAGGGCAATGGGAACCTTATTGTTCAGTAAGGACACAGAGAGTGGCTGAAAGGGCAGGGAAGGAGACAGAAGCAAGTCCCAGCCACTTCAGCAAAAGCCTACTGTTAGATCATTTACATCTTGTTATAGTTCCGTGACAGGATATTTTTTGCAATTAGAAAATCTGCAAAGGACCTTTCCCCAAATCTGGCATGCCATTCTGAGACTTTAGTCCATTATGTAAACACTTCAGTCTGATCTAGGCCTGAAGGAGCTGCTCAGACAGCCGACAGTGCTTCACCTGCCATTTCACGGCCACACTCCCTTCTGTGGCCTTTGTGGGCTCAGGCAGTGGCAAATCTGCCCCTCTGTACTTACTGGGCAACCTGCTAACCCCACACCTGTAAGGTAAAGTGAAAATAAAGATTACTTTCACTACACAAACACAGCAGTTAAATATTTTGTGTAGACAGAACCAAAGGTTTATGTAAAAAAAAAAATTAGTTTCAAGTTTAAAAAAAGGAAAGTAAAAGCATTTCAATATTACTGTGCTTTCATCAAGTAGGAAAGGTCTCAAACTTTCTTAACAGCTGTTTTATTTGTGTTTCTTGATGCAGTATATTGAGTGAATGCATTCTGAGAGCTTTAAATTGAGATTTATTTGTCCTTTTGCTAATAATGAATCAACCTTCTTTTAGATCAATTAACTAAATCACTTTTGAGGCAGCTCAATGCATTCTTTATGGATGAAAACCTTTGTTCTTTATTGCCCATAGTATCTCTCCACCCCAATAAATACAATTAATAACCTACTTGCTCACTGGTGTTTGTAACTTCCAATGTTTCACAGCCATTCATTTCTTATGACTTGCTAACAAAAATAGATTTGAGTAAAACATCAATATTAATATGTGCTTACGTTCTCCCTTCTGTTCTTTCAAAAGTACTTAGTTTTCACAAAGAACTTTATAATGGTATTACTCATGTCACTATAAAACCTCAATGATTTTTTAAAAAACTCTTTACAAGTAAAAATGTGTTACTACTGCAATACGTATTAGCGGTTCTTTTTTCACGTAGCGTACATAAAAATAAAATAAATTTAGTTTCCACTCTGAAATTCCCAACTAGAAAACCTATTTAATTACAGTATTTATTAGCACAGGAAAGTATCTAGTCCTAATTTCTTCCGCAGTTTCAGCTAGCAGGACAGGGCCCTTTATATATTCCATTTCCTGTAATAGTACCTATATCCTTCCTTTTGTTAAAAATCATCCTGAGATGATCATTATTCTAGCTGAGGGCCAGGGATTCAATAACAGCTGAGACAAACCACGGCCTGCCAAGAATTGGACTGCTTTGCTCAGAGTGCATTTGAGTCAATTTACATTTAATGAAACAGGCCAAAGGCTCTCTGGCCATCTCAAAACAGGATTCAGCAGCCCCATGATCCATGCTGTCATGTTAGTTCACTTTTGAACTTGTGTGTGAGCCCAAATCCCTCACTGCACATACTGCGTTGATTTGTACTCGAGTTTGATTCTGGGAGGGAGCCAACCCTGCCCTG
>NW_009597592.1:37229-74651 GCF_000690535.1 Cariama cristata | reverse complement strand
GAGCTGTGGCTGTTAATGAGGCCGCCTCACAGCCCTGCCCCATGAGCCCACCTGACTGACAGAGAACTCTGTAAGCCATGCTTCCCAAACCGCGGCTTCAGTCGTTCCCCTCAGGCCCTGAGTGAACCTGCCCCACGCCATTGCCAGTATTTCGGTACGATGCCGGGCACAGCAGAGCCCCAGTCCCACTGCGGGAGCCTTGCTGATCCCAGCCGCTCTGGCAGCCGCCGGAATGGGGCACCGTGCCTTAGCAGTGTCACACAAAGATGGGTCTGTCAGGACTGATGTCTGCTGTGTGTATGCGCAGCACAGCAGGCACGCAGCTGAGGGCTGAGGTTTTTATTTTATCAAGGCTCTTGGCCTTTTTTTTGGAGGCTCGGTGTGCGGCATGTCAGATGTGAAGCGGCTGACGGCTGAAGATACAGGCACATTTCTCAGTCACCGGCACTCTAGAAAGCCTCACTCACCCTCTAACACCTTCAGCAAAACTCCAGGCAGCAGATGTTGACACTGTCAGGAACACGTGTGAGGTCTGACACCGATGTAAAAGGTGGTACTGGGTCCAGGGGTCTGGTTTTGGTACGGTGGGTGCGGCAGGCTCCTCTCCCTGCAGGCTCCTGTGAGGAGAGGCTGGGGCTGCCCCGTGCCGGTTCCAGCTGGTTCCAGCCGGCTCCAGCTCTGCAAGGGCCTCTCCACACACAGGCTACAGCTGCATCAGTGAAGCTGGTGGCACCTCTGTGAAAATGTATTTGAGGAAGGGCAAAAGGGCTGCCTGGCAGTGAGGTGTGAGGGAAAAAGTGTGAGAAATGGCCCTGGGAATAGCAAGGCCAGGGGAGAAGAAGTTGCCCCATGCCCGGAGCAGAGATTCCCCTGCAGCCTGTGGACAGACCACAGAGGAGCAGATGTTTCCCTGCAGCCCACGGAGGCAGATTTTTTTGCCCCTGACAGTAATTGGTAAGTGATCTTCTTGTCTTTATCTTGACTCATGAGTTTTTTCATGGTATTTTCTCTCTCTGTGCTGTGAGGAGGTAGAGTGTGAGAACAGCTGGGTAGGCATCTAGCAGCCAGGTGAGGGCAACCCACCACAACGGAGAATCTAAAAGTTCACAGTATGCTTGTTCCATCATGGAGGATGATCAAGGGTCTAAGGGAATTCACAGCCCACATGGCACAAAAGGCTTTCTGCCGTGATGTGACCAAAGCCTGCTGGCTGGTGTGACAATGGTACATACCCTTTACACCACCACCAAATGGAGATGGTGGAGCATATCTTCCTGGTACACGTGCCATTTTCACCAGTGCAGGTGCCTTCCAGATATCCTTCACTCACCTTGTCAACAAGAGACAGCACACTTGTGCAGTAAACTCTCTGTGGATCAAGAACAGCCAACGTATTTGGCTTTGTTCTATAAACCTCATTGTAGAGAAATGGGCTGACTATGGTAGACTATGTGGCAGCTAGCAAGTCCAATTTATTCCATTCCTGCCAAATGTGGCTTGGCCTGTCAGCTGCCGCAGGTAAAGGACTAGAAAATTAAGGTAGATTCAGTGCAGTATGAAACAGAAAAACTGCTCTCTTCAAATACTGGTAAGATTATTTTGCCAGGCTAAGTGTTCATATGCATTACTCCACATCATCATATCTGCCCAAATTCTTTGTTCATTTGAAGCTAAATGCCTTTCTTATGATCCTTACTAAGGTTGCACTGAAAATAGAAGCGCATGTGGATGGTTATTTATTGGTTTTTGTTTTAGGAATAAAACTAATGTTTCCATTCCAAGTAACTACACTCTGAGGGCTCAACAATAATTTTTTGTTAAAAATCTTCCAGGTTGGAAGAAGTTATGATTCTAATTCTCCATTCTGCCAGTGAAATGAAAATAGAAGGTTATACATTTGTTTCACAGCATTTTATGGGATTTTTTTAGATTCCTATGGCATTTTAAAGCAAAATTATTCATCAAAATAGATGTACAACACCTTTTATTTCTTACGACAAAACAACCTGCTAAAAATATCAGCACACATTAAATAGCAATACTCAAAGATATCGGTAGGATTCAACACAAAATTGCCTACATATTCCTGGGAAGAACAGACTACAAAACTGTTCCTATGCATAATCTAACTGCATGTTAAGACTGCTGTGAAATAAAAACTGAATGAAAAAGTAGTTGAGAAGTTTTTCCTACATCATCATAAGTAATAACAATAATAATGATAATAATAATAATACGTAGTGTGGGAAAACCAGCCCAACCACAGAATTTGAGAAAACTGCATGAATAAAGAATTGTACTTTTTTCAGATATTCTTTGTCGTCTCCCTTTCCCAAAGCTATAGGGCTCTGGAGATTACTAACTTTTCCAGTTAATTAACCTAATTCATCATGCAATTTTAATGTCAAATGTTACACTATTCTTAACTCCCATTTCAAAGACTCATCCAGGAATATATTAATTTTCTCATTTAACTTGTGTATTTTACTGTTTTACTATGTTTTGGTATTCTTAGGATTATTTTTTCATATGGCTAAAACATTAACTCTATCTAAGAAATATCAAATAACAGAGATCACTTTACTAATTCCCATAGGAGCAAAGAAGCTTGTATATATTTATGCACTGGTCAATGACCCACATTGTATTTAATATTGGCCTGTATTGCCTTGTATATAGAGTTCTACCCAACATCAAACATTTTCTTCAGCTTTTTTTTTTTTTAATCAATGATGATAAAATCAGTCCATTTAATGTAAATATCCTACTTCAATCTAAATCTTTAATAAAACACTATAATCAACAGAAATACAATAGGATTATTAAATTTTTTTAATTTCAATTTGAATTCATCTATTTACTTCAGTGGCTTTGCTTGAAAATGGATCATATCTATTTACTTAAATAATTTAAATAATCTTTTCTGCCTGAGATAGATTTTTAGTGTTTATATTACCATTAAGGGTATAATCTCAAGCTAGCTGCACTGTGCACTGCTTAGCCAACAATACTGAAACAAATACTGGAAAACAAAACATGCATCTCTTGCTTCATTGCTTTGTACAAACACTACAGAAAGAAATATCAAAGGTAACGTAAGATGGATTTCAAACTGATCATGCAATCGGAAAGTTCAGTAGTATTCTGTAAACTTTTAAGATGGCTCTGGGGCACCACTGCAGAACTAAGATAAAAGAACAGAGATGATTATCTATTCTCCTAAAAGAATACTCTACCTGTAAGATGTCAGGAGGTGTTTGACCATAATCAGCATTGTGCAGCTTAGATGTCTATCAATAGTAGATAAGACATTTTTGTTTTAAGTGTAGCTTTCTTCTTTTGTTTTTCTTGTGGAATTTATTTTTAACTCTATTGGTACTTACACCATTGATACAATTTTTAACGTATTTGCATTCAGTCGTTGTTAATTTGTTTTCCTGAAAAAACTCCAGGAAGTAATCATTTATTGACTTCTCTTACCAAAAGCCTCATTTTCTAAATATTACTTTGTTTTTTCCACATCTCTTTTTTTCCTTCTTAGATAATGTCTCTAAAATACAAAACAGGGAATCTCTGGGTAGATATTTCACTGAATAGACTGGACAGTAGTTAAAAGCATGAATCTTTTGTGAGTAAGAACAATATACAGGTTCATGTGGTGACCTACTGGTATTAAATACTGTGGTACCACATGTTCAGACTTAAGAGAGCTTTCCAGGTTATAAACTTGAGCATGATAAAAGGACAGTGTTCTCAGACTCAAGGAGGAATTTCTTCTTCTTTGAAGACCTACCTCCTAGTCAGGCAGTCTTGTGATAAACTGTCTACTGGAAAATTTGCCTTTTCACCTGCTTCTAATTGAAGGCTTCACACTGAGCAGAAGCAGCAGGGAGGTCCCAAAGGGAGTTAAGGTGGGCAGTGCTGTCCGGCTGCTGCTGCAGGCTAACAGAGAGCCTACATCTCTCTGTAGGCACCTTTCCTAGAATTTTTAATGCCGTGAAGAGATAGTTCTATTTGCAGGAAAATAGTTCTGGAGAGACAAGCAGAGTTTAATCATCCTTTAATCTGTGGATCTCATAATTGTTTACAGTAAGTTTTCTTCTGTCCGTGATAAACCCCAAGAGTATGGCACTGTCAGTTAAATTGTATTGAACGCTGTGCACAAGGCTGTTTACAGGGATTTTTTTAATTCAGATCATTATGACCTAATGATCAAGCCATTACAGCAAAGTGCTAAAAGCAGAGGCATACCAACAGTAAATATAGCTTGCATCTATGCCAGATTTGGTTATCTTCTGCACTCTGTCTTATTGCTACAGAGAGCAATAATGTGAATCATCTGATTAGAGCCACTAACAAAATTCTCAACATCAAAACTGATGAAGTCAGTGAAAGCTGTGCCAGGATTTTACCTACTGTCTTCAGCACATTTTATTTGCATTTTTTGCACAATGCAGGATGTAATAGCTGCTTTTTAACCTTATGTTTTTAAAAATCAGGCAAACCCCCTTCTAGCAAAATGCATTTAGATTTAAGGAAGTTTCAGACTGAGTCTTGCTCTACTTGGAAAATACTTTTCCTGTTACTATTTCATAAAGCTATATAAAAAGTCTGAACAGCAGCTGTACACCTTGAGCTACAGTGGATGGATTCAATGTGTTTATAGGTTAAAGCTCCATTAAGGAACCAAGCACAGAAACATTAGACGGAGCTTTTTATTTTTATTTGTACTTATTTTTTATTTCTGTATTTTACAATTAAATTACTTGTTCAACCACATCAACAATTACAAAACATCAGATATCTGTGGTTTTATTGTCAGTCACCCACTGTTTTCCTGCTTGTGGAAGTCTCTTGGCTCTGACACTGATAAATACCACAGAATAAACTGCTTCTATATTTAAATCTATAAGCACTACATGGTTAGCAATAACTGTTACAAGTATTGATTTTATCTTTCTCAGTTCGGGATAGTAATTCCATTTTCTGATTGCAACTTTGCTCAAACATTAAATTAGAAGATATAGAAATGCAACCCATTGTTGAAAAGTAATTTGATATGTTTTTAGACTTTTTTTTTCATTTGAGAACTATTAGTAGTATAACAGCTTGCTTAGTGTTTGTAAATCAGCAAACACTGAAAAGCAACATACTCCTGTGATGGAAACAAAAGCAAGTGATTAAGATTAAACTACTTCCATGTCAGCCTGCTAATTGAATTGAAATTGGAAAATATGTAGAAAAAGTTAAGAAGAAAAGCAAATATACAAACAAATACAGGTTCAATTTACTGCATAGGTAATGTGACTGCATTAGTGAAACCTAGCCTGCAATTTTCAGGAGTATTTCTGTTTGCAGATCCTTTTTCCTTAGCCTTAAAACTGGCAACTGCTTCACAGTTGGATATTAAAGATAATGGAAAATTTCTCTGTGCTCTGGGTGACCAACATGTCATCATGACCTCATAGTTGAGGTGAAATAAAGAGAGCCAACCCTACATTTATCAATGATCCTATTCTAGGAGGAAGCAGGAGACTTTAAAGCCTAGCTGTCCTCTGAGAAGTCACTGAATTTTGCTTTCACTTGCTTTTACAACCTTTGTACTTGTTTTCTAATAAAAAGTAGCAAATTTGTGTATTTACAGCCATGCAATCTTCCTAAGTGTTGGTATAAATGCACCTTGGGTCAATTTTGTTGATTGTCATAGTGGTAATAGCAGCCCAACTGGACTCATAATTAATACAAACTATGAAATTCTGCTATTTTACACAGTGCCTGGAAGAGCACTAGCAGAAAGTGTAAGGAAAGTGTCCTCTTTGACACTACCTCTACACCAGCCTACAAATTAAAGATGTTAAATGTTTAAATAACATATAGGGTACACACAGTCCTTCTCCAAAACTAACAGGAGAAAAATTAACTTTTCTGTGTTGTGAATCCAGAATTATATGCTATGTTATGTTAAGGAATTGACTGGTGCTCCCATTGACTTTAGTAATTCCGAATCCGTACTTCAGCCAAGTAATTTATAACTCTTTTTATTAATAATGACAACTCACAGTATATCAGCTCCATTGCAATAAGAATCACTGGTTGCTCACGGAAACTCTCCTTATAAAACCTCTGACAGAAATCCACTTATTCTGCTCGTTACTACCTTGTGCTTGCTCCTTTCTCTCATTAACCGTACTCCCTTCTCTGCTTCAAACATGATTTTTTCTTTCAGAGCCTTGTCTTATTTGAATATAGAAATGGTATAAAGAAAGAGAAAAAGACTCAAATACCCACTCCATCAAAATATCTGTATTCAAATCTCATATATTGTAGGTTTTAGTAAGATGAAGAAAAGAGGTTTCCTTAGTTTGCATTCACTTTTCATTAATCAGGTCCTAGAACATCACTATTTGCAATAACCATACATTCTGGAAACAAAAAAAGCCACAAGCTGCCTGGTAGTGTTCATGTAGCTCCACATTGGCTTTTATGTTCACTGTAAAATCCAGATAACAACAGAATGAAAAAAGAAGCAAATAAACGACGTTTATGAAAAATAAAAAGGTAAAGGCACTCTACATTTTCAAACTTAGAAGAATGGAAGAGAGATAGCCTGTCTGGTACATTGCATTTTAAAGGCTATGGCAGAATAGCAACAATGAAATAAAGAAAGACGTATTTTCATTAGTGTACGACATGAGTTGTTTGACAAACAATTTGACAATGTAACAGATTATAAGGTTGTATGGTAAATGTTTCAACGATTTCAGGGTACTGCACCTAGGAATCATGAAAAGGTTTACTACCTGACACACTTTGTCCCACCCTTAAGGACATAATTTACTACTCTGCATTCGCAAATATGATTTGCAGCACAGGTCTAGTCTCTTCCTCTTTCATTTTGTTAATGTGGATAATATTATCTAATAATAAAACCGGTTGCACGTGTATTGATTATACTAGTGCAAATGAGACGCTCAGATGTCTCCAAACATCCTCAGTGTTTCTGACCCAGGATCCTGGTATATGGACATCCTATATGACACTAAGTAAGGTTGATTTGAGTTCATCAGTTCAGGCTCTGAGCTCCAAAAATCCAGTTATATTATTTGCATCCCATAAAGCATTTTGGTTATGCTTTATGAATAAACACATAATAATTCCTCAGTACCTTCAATAATTCAGAGTTCTAAAGAACTAATGTGGGTAGGGTACAGAAGAGGGTAAGTAAGGACTCTATGGCTTTGTCTTTGCTGCTTATGAGACACACACGTTTTTCCCCCCAGTGATTTAACTGCTACCTAACAGCATGTCACTGTCAAATCCTAGTGAAGACATTGGTATTTTTTGCCTCTGTAGAGTCAAAGTCAGCATCGCCCTTGCTTAAGTTACCTCATGTTTAAGCTACTGTTTTTCCTTAATATTTACTTGTGTACTTTATATTTAAAGAACAGCTTTCTGTAAACAATCACAACAAAGCTCACTATCTAAAATCAGAAGATGAGATAGAAACTTATTTTACTCAAATCATCTTTAATATGAAGATATTTGAACACTGTTGATTTTCTCAAGTATATTGCTTGAGAAGAATTACATAAAAAAGTGCCAAAGGTTCTTTAAGTACTCAGGCTTAAAATTTGACTTTTCAATTAGCATGACAATAGTGTCAGTGTTAATAATCACTAACCAGAATTAAAGAGGACATCCTGAGGCTCTGGGAAAACAAAATGTCTCAATGCATAAGAATTTCAAGCACGGCACATACACATCTAAAAATATAAAAAATAAATAAAAAAAGACAAAAAAATGCCTGAAATACACAGGCTTCTCCAAACACTTTTGTCTAGCCTTTTACATTGATTATCCGCTTTTCTTTTTCTTCTGCCTAAACGATTATCTATCTTCCTTCCATTAACCTCTTCTTCCTCTTTCCTCACTGACTTGGTGGCCTAACTCCCTTCTGTTTCATTCAATCACCATCCCTTGGTGTCTGGGTTTTTTTTCACTTTAAGATTGTCCAAACGCAAGATCTTCTCCACTCTTCTCTAGGTATTTAATTAGAACTTCATTAGTAACTCCTTTAATTACGGTCTTCTGCATGAACTTCTTTCCTGTCTCCAGCATTTACTAAAATGTTGTAAACACCTCTTTCACCTTTTCTTTCCCTGACAAAACCTCTAGTTTCTGCTTTTTTATTGCTGCTTATACTTTTTTTTTTATTGCTATCTTATACTGTACATTCAATGTGCTAATTCAGTTGTTCTTCTGATGACCGATATCTCAACCCAGCATACAATATAGTATCTTTGGGAAAAAATGAGTGCTTCTTGGTTTATTTGTTTAACTAATTTTATCTTATCTTCCTAAAAATGAAGATAAGTGCAGTTATGAGATCTATCCTCTCAATAATTTTGAAATTATTCACAGTATCAAACAAATTAGAAGTTGGAAAAGAAGACGTCTCAAAGACGAAAAGGTCCTGTGATTTTTATTGAAATCAGTGGCTACAAGCAGAAGGGGTACAAACTAGTCTTTGCAGTGAAGGAAGACAAGTGGATCTTATACAATCAGCTCGCCAGTCCACCTAAATATATTAGCCAGCCAACTGCATGCATTCGCCATCCTATGTCATAGTATGTGCTGCCTTTTTACCAGTGAGAGTGGTGGGAAGATGGAAAAACTGAGGATATTTCAATGGGCAGAAAGGGAAAGATAAGACTTTTTTGGCACAGGCCACCTATGGTCTAGTAGTTCATTTAGAGGGCTGTTTATACATGTGTGTATGTGTATCTGTCTATCCATCTGTCTATCCATCTATCTAACAGTTAAAAAATTACTCCAAGCAAAAAGATTATCTGATCAGAACAAATGAAATGAATTTTAGGAAGGTAATATACAAAAGACTGTGTGCAAAACTTATAAAGAATCCCTGAGTTAAGCCAAACAATTCCCAGCTGATAACTTCATTGATTTTAGGAGATGAAAGGCTTTTAATAAGGTGGAAAGAGAGAAAAAAAAACCCCAAAACATTTCACACAAAAGCAATAGGGAGAGAGTAATAAATAGGCATTTTTCCCACAGCCATGACTGAATCTGCTTGAACTAAGTCCAGGTACCTGAACACATAGACTGATACACAAATTATTGAGAACTAGTCCAATGAATTGCCTTGTTGTTTTAGGGGCAATGGTTGTTTTTTGCTCTTCTGAAACTGTTGTGAAATTAGGTATTTTTTAACTGACTCCATATAATTATAGTCCTAATGTTCCTCTTACTTTGGGTTAAACTTCTTGAATGGATTTGCATACAGAACTCCTCTGTAAAATATCATCTGATTGTACAAAGACACTTCTCTCTGGGGGATATGTGTCCTATTTTTGACAAATAACATATGTGTAAACACTGAAATTGTATTATAACTGCCTACTTGGAATTATTAAGGATTGGAGAGGGTCAAGGCATTTACTTCTGCTTCCAAAAGTCTAACTCCATTTCTCTCCATTCCAAAATTCAAAACAGACCTATGAGAAGTTTTGGCTGCCCTATTTCCACTGATAATAAGAGATTGACACTAGTACAAATTCAAATCCCTTCACAACAAGTCTACCTTTAAATTTTCTTTCTTATGAAAAGACTAGAAGTGGTGTAGCAGCACAACATGAAGGGTAATATATTATAACACAAGAAATTGCTAAGTCACTCTCCTTGCAACAATTCTGTTGGTTAGTCTAGTGGCAGCAATGCACCTTGTGAAAAACTCTGGAAGGCCATGTTCTTATCCACGTCTAGCAGAACTGTTTCATATCCAAATACCTGCTCTTGAATATCTTTTTTCCTCTAAAATTTCCACCAAAACATTCCCTCATTTAGGTAATTTTGACTACAGTTATTCAACTACTATCAGCAGCTAATATCTCACATTTGTATATTACCCCAAATTATTTATATTTATGCAGTACTAGCTACACTAGTCCTGAGTTTACCCTCAGGTAAGTCAGGATTGAGAAATACATTAATTTTGTTACAAAGATTGTTCTTCAAGAAATGTGTATATTGTATATTTGATAGGTAGCTGGATCACTGAAACTTTTAACTCCCTTTTTGAACACAGAACAGCTGGAAGGAGAAGAAACTGCCAGTCTTCTAGGATCTTTGTTCAAATCCAGCTATGCAACTTGGTGACACTGCCTAGCTAAAGTGCTTTGCCCGAAAGCTGACATTTTGCTTGTGCCAGCTGAGAAGGAATGGAGATTCTTGCTGAAAGGGTATACCAAAAGGCCATATCTCAGTGTGAAAGAGTTGTATTGAAAGACTTGGTATGGAGGAGATATTGGAAAACTGAAACTTAACCAAGGGACATAAAATAGCTTTAAGGAAGGAATATGAAATTTGATGGGCTCAAATGTGGGCTTTACACTGTTGCCTCCTATATCTAGGATAGAAACCATTTACAGTCTACTTTTGTCCAGCTTACTGAGATCACATGCATTCATAATCAAGCTTTTTCTTTATTTACCATTTCCCAAGCTACCAAGAAATTTCAATAGTGATATTTTCAGTGTTGTGTAACATGAACATGTTACAGAAGAGACAGTCCCCTTGAGACCTAGGAAGCACACCTGCTCAGCAATTTCTTTTCATATTCAGACTTGTCAGTTGTCTTTTTTCCCATCCATTCAATATGTGTCATGTTAAGTTTATATCATTTGAGTGTCTTGAAATCTCATGTGGCACCATGCCAATACATACTTCACAGAATATGTGCATTATAGCATTACAGCTGTAGTCATTACCAATGGAAACTTTATCTAAAAAACTTTCTAAAAGTTGAAAAGCTGTGGGTCATGGGGTTTAAAAATAATGATTCAGGACCTGCAAATATTCAAGTATTAAATAGAAAATGACAATGCAGAAGCACAAAGAAAAAAAAAGATTAACACTAATTAAAAAAATACTGCTCGAGAGGACATAGCAAGTAAAACTCTGAAAGGCCTACATTCATCAGATTTGCCTGTCTTCATTATTTCAAAACAACCATGTCCTCCACAACTCTTTCACCAAAATCAGAATCACTGCCAACTATAACCAAACATAGGACAGGAAAAGATTCCTAAGCTCTCTGACATTGTGGAAAAACATCCTAATTCTGTATAAACCAAGTTTCCCTCAATCGTTGCCAGCTTAGCTGGTGAGACACCAGCTCTATGCAATGAAGAGAAAAATCAATGTTATCTCACATTTCACATGTGACTGTAGGCCAGGGTAGATACAGTTTTTCCAAAATTTTCCTAGAGTTCTTTTTCCTCAGATTATTTATTCTCAGCTTCAGAGACATTTCTTTTCTAACAGGGCTGGTACTGAAGGACGAGGTTCATAGTCTCAATGAGTGCTTACAATGATTTTTCCGCTTCAGTGAACTTTAGGTTCTTTCTATTAAAAAATGTACTTACATGATTTTTGTCTTGGGTCTTGTACCCTTACACAGGAAGTCAAATTAAATTATGTAGAATCCAAACCAGGAAAAAGAAACATATTACACTGTATGAATAATGTAAGAGACCTGTTAATTTTCTCACAGCATTTTTTTCTTTTGCATAGTATCGACTCATGTAAGATATGATCACAATGTATCCAGTCTTCCAAGCAGGAGACAGTCCTATTTTCATGATTTCTGATCTTCTATCTCTGTTTCTGTTTACACAGATGAAGTTAATAGTCATTAAAGAAGCTAATCCAAAGAGATCTTCAGATAAATTTAAAAAACAAAATAGCTACACCTAACTGTTAATATTTGATGATTTATTAAAAATAAATAAGCATACTTATAAGCTACTTAAATTGTTCTTAATATTGACTTTCCAGTCTACCTTAAAATATTTGGACATTATACAAACTTTAATTCAAAGATCAATAGCTTCAGTTTAGGCAGAAATGTCACTATGTCTTAAGGGAATAGGTATTTACTTCAAGCAGACATGAAAGTAAACACTGAAGCAGGAAACCTACTTTATTTCTCATAAATATTTTACTTTGTTTCATCAACTGTGCTAAAGAGGTTAATTGTTAATATTGTTAATTCTTCTGCTACACTTCTTACAGTGTAGGTATTACACTGTAATTATTAATGGCTAGCCAAAATCATCTTATACTAGAATGTGCATCTAACTTCAGAGTTGTTTATATAACACTAATCAGGATGGAAAACTTTATGAAGACTATTCTGTGTATTTTATTTTTTGTCAGCAAAATATCAGGGAGACAGTAATAACAAGAAGAAAACTAACCAATGAAAGTCTTGATGTGACGTACCTTGGCACTAAACTGTCAGTTTTTGTCTTTTAAAGTGAATGTGATCAAGAAAACGTGGTTGCTGAATGTGTAGTTTAATTCTTCATCTGAAATATTCTAGAAACTATAGCTGAGATTAGGTCCCAGAATTTGCATCAGGATGCTAAATCCCCCTCATTCTTTGGGCAAAATAAAAAAGACTTCTTAAGTTTGTGATATAAAGCTCAATGACATATGACTGATTTTATCATGCTGCTCTTCTAGATTAATAAAGTTCAAAATGCTCCTCTAGATTAATAAAGTTGAAAAATATGTTAAAACCCCTAAATTTACACTTTCATAATTTTAAAAGTACACAGCTAAGTTTGAGAACTTGCAGCTTCATCGACTCAAATTTTCCATATTGTTAAGATAAAAATAAATTATGGTGAAAATAAACAGGGAAATGTATATTTAATTATCTAAACCTGAGCTGAAATGTCATGCTTGTTTGACAACCTTATCTTCTCTGATTATTGTAGAGTATGAATTCTGCTTTATCTAGATCAAACAGAAGAAGAAAAGTAAGTCCAAGAAAGGTTTATAGGATTTTCTCTATTCATGTGAAATACATATATAATGTTAGTCTACGAATCCACGCTTTTGTTTTTAAACTTAATGACATTTCACCATTGACTTGCTGAAAGAGTAGCACTTAATGCCATTAAAATGTTACTTCTCTCCTAGGAGGATCTCAAGTTTCAGTCTATTGTGTGCTTTTGTCTCAAGAAAAAAGAAAAAAACAGAGGAGGTTTCAGGGAAACTTATTTTCAAATAAACATTGCTGTTCTGAGTACTTCCCACTTAAAGCATAATATTAACATATCACACAGAATTACCTTCAGCTCTTTTTACATGTTCTTAAAAGAAGAAAAGTTTATGACACCATAAAGTGAGGAAAAACTTTTGTATTTTAGGCAAAAACCATGAACATTTCTTAGAGCCGTCTTTAATGAAAACTACATTTAAACAATCAACAAAAATTACTGCACTATCTGTTCATTCAGCATGTAGCAGTACTGTAGCTTACGCAGAAATATCACCATTAATTTGCTCATCTGTCCAACAGACACAATATGCCATCTCTCCCTCTTTCTTTCTCTGACTGCCTACCTACATATAGTATATTACTGAAAAAAAAAAAAAAGGTAGCTTATAAATTATTTTTTTATATATTTCAGTTTAGAACTACCATTTGTAGCAGACACATAGCATTATTTCTCTCTTGCCCTTCTCAAACCCTGCAGAGAAATGTACTCCAAAGTGCGTGCCGCCTACAGTTGCATCTGTTTCCCTTTTGGAGCCTTTGCTATGATGGCAAGTTCGTCATAGGAAGTTCAGAACAACATTTTTTGCTAACAGTGATGTCAAGGAGACGATAAGCAAGTAATCAGACCTCAAAAGTTATGCTAGAGAGATTGCAACTGAATGGAATTTTACAAGAAAACTGTGTTTCTAGGGGCAGATTTTTGAGGTGGTGATTTCTGTTGAATCCTGATCCTATACCTTATAGGCCTAAGAATTTGACATTCAGATCCAAGCACTCATATTACTTTCTAGAGTATGGAAAGCATTCAAATATTTGACATAATCTTCACATCTGGATCACGATTTGACAGTTTAGAAAGAGAATGAAAAAAGAAGTGAAGGCCATTTTTTTCTGCATAACATTTTACCCATACTCATTCTTTGGTTCTCAGAGTATCACAGAAGCTAATGAGGTATGAAACACTATCAGTCTTGGGTTATATTTTCAAGGCAGGCATGAATAATTTTTCCCACGAACTACTGTTTCAGGAAGAGGTTGAGATTTTTATATACCAGCATTCAGTGTTTCCTGTTAGTTATACCATATAGCTCCCAAAATAAACTCGTGAGTACTATTAGTCCTTTTAGCTAATAGCAATTTGTATTTTCCAGACACTTCAAGAACTTTATTTTAGTAGATTCATAATTCTACTTCTACCTGTGACTCAGACATACCTAAGACAATGCATTATTGTCATACTATTTTTATTCTCAGGAAGGAAACGGAATTGAATACTGCACCCTGCACCATAATAAGCACGAAATGATTGAACTGATCTGTGACAAATTCAACACAATTAAAAAAGAATATGTAGGGCAATAGGAATGGAACAAAAGAGGAGCTAGGAAAACATACTAAAACAAATAGTTTTTATGGTTCTTCATTACTGAAAGTCTTGCTTTGCTACACAGCATCATCACTAAGACAAAGTAGATTAGCACTCACAACTCTAATGCAGATAATTCTGTCAAGGTCATTAGGTGTTCAATAGTGTTTAGTAAAGCTGTAAAAGAAATGCACCTGGATGACTCTGAAATGGTTTGTATATCAGGAAATGGGAAATGTTGTGCAGATTGGTTACAGATTATTTTAGGGGATTAGTTACAGTCCTTGCAGATGCATTTGCTAGGGGTAAAACTAGGCAGACAACAGGTTCAGAATCATGTTATAAATTCTAATTTTGTACCAGGCACAGGCCTATCAATTTGTGTCTAATTATATTCTTCCATGTGAGATATAAAATACCTCAGGGTTTCTATAATAAAGGCTCATTAACGTGGACGAGAAATAATTCTGAAACTCTTTCTGCCAGGGCTAATGTTAATACAGATTTTAATTGCTCTTACAGGATATTAAAACAGAGATTTTTTTTTTCAATCATTTTTAATGTAATCATTAAATGGAGCCATTTTTGTAACCATATATTTTCAAGTTTTGCATCTTACACTGCTAGGTAATTGTGTCATTACCAGTCATGTTGAACCAGAGAATAAAAGATGAATGCATAAAATATAAAAGGCAGTATTATCAAAGATATACAAGAGACAACACCCTTCAGTTCCTTGTAATTTCTTTTCTACCTTTAAAATATCCTCTTCCTGCTTAGATAAATACATAGTCTAAAATGTACTTATAAAAATAAAACAATAAGTATTGTGAATAAAAAAGAATTAGTATCACGTGATAATTTAAAAGAAGTCAAGATTTTTCACCAAGGTAAATGCCAAAAGCAAAATCCCTCCAACAAAGACTTTTGCTTTAAGAACTAAAATTGCGAACCTTTGATCTCAATGATGTAATTCTTCTGAAGCTACTCTGGTCAGGTCACTCGAGGGTGAAAAACAGGTGAAGAATAGCATTCCAGACTGATATTACTTGACTTTGAGGGCAGATAACTTTACATCTCTGTTCCTCAGTTTCCCATGTTTTATGGATGAAGAAAAAAATATTATTTTTACCCACAGCAAAAAGTAAATTCTCTGTTGTCAAATTCCAAAAATACCACTGTATTTCAATAGCTTTTTGGAAATAGCATTCAAGTTCATATTCTGTACTGAAAATGAATAATATTCATGGACTTTGTGGTGATGGAAGAGACACTTTTACGCACACCTTGTCAAACTGCACAGTACCACTAGCCTCAGGGCTGCTATCATTTGAATAGATGACAGGTGCATTTGTCACAGGATGCATACTATACAGCCGCCTAGATAAATAAAATATATGATGGGCAAAAGGGCCTTCATGTTTTAAGTTTTGTCAGGAGAAGGGGGAAAAGGCGAAAAATGAAAGGTTCTCACTTGGCATTCTAAAACACCAGCAGATTGAAAAATAAAGCTGATTTGAAGAAGCAGTTCTTGTGACAGAACTGACAGTTCCTTTATAAAAGGGAGCTGAGCTAACAATAAACTGATAAATAGTTTTATAAAACCAGTATGTGTGTTCAGTAAGGTAAGAAGGGAACTTACAAATGTACTAAAGTTTTGATACCATGGATTAGAAATAGCAGCAAAGAAACACAAGTTTTCTGTACATTCATGTGCTTAGCAACATGAGGAATATATTAAGGTATCTTAAGAAAGAGTTCAACATAAAAACTTGTTATCACAATATCTTACTTCATTTCTTCCTCCCTTGACAGTTGCATGAAAATATCCTGAGAATGATATTTTAAAAAATTGCTAGGGAAAAACTCTACTAGGAACCTTTGGGGAATTTCCTGTATCTTCTTGAAGATTATAATAGAAGAACACAAATCCAACAACAAATCTAGAGTAATGTCTGTTCAACATTGAATAGAACAGGTAGGATAAACAACAACAAAAAAATATTTTGAAAGAAATCGGCCAGCTATTTCACAAACCAGAATTAATAATCAATAGCCTTTCTATCCAGGGGATATATGCTTTAACAGTTGACTTTGGTAGAGGACTCTTTCAGTGATGGCATAAACTGACACCACTTAAGAACAGTAAAACTTATATTTGTCCTAGTAAGTGTACTAGAGAGATAACACTGTTGAGTTTTTCCCCTTCAGGAAATGGTTTCAAAGTACTTCTAGAAAACTAGTTGCTACTCACAAATGTCAGTGCCTTAATTACCAGTTAAATTCATTCATCATTAACATGCCATTTAGTTGTATGCACAATTAGCTTTTCAGGTTTCAGTTCAGAAATAAATTGTGACCGAAAATTAGATGACCTAAATATCCTCCACATAAACAGAAATGACCACTACTGGGAGGTAACCGGCCAAACGTAAGAACTGAAAAGACAGGTCCTGCAATGGAATGCTCCCAGAAATGTCTTTGCACAGATTGGCCACTGCAAGAGTGTGCTAGCAGCCAGCCAGCCAGCTTGCTTTCTCTCCCTAGACACCAAAGGCCTGCCCTAAGCACCTAGTTGCTTTCCCATTTAAGATTCATCACAATTATAACTTTTAACCTTAGATTTATATTGAATAATCTAGGGAGACCTCAAGAGAGAGAAAGGAGGATTTACATCAACATTCACATGAAAGCACAAAAGCAATGCATTCTTTAAAAT
This sequence comes from Cariama cristata, assembly GCF_000690535.1. Classification (NCBI taxonomy): domain Eukaryota; kingdom Metazoa; phylum Chordata; class Aves; order Cariamiformes; family Cariamidae; genus Cariama; species Cariama cristata. The sequence goes on along the minus strand of NW_009597592.1, from coordinate 57,476 downwards.
TATTTGGATAATTTAAAAGCTTGATTTTTATTATAAGAGCTAAATACCTACTTGGGGATGCAGTCTTTCCTTTTTTCTTTCTTCTTTCTAAATGCTGTTGCTAAAAAAAGAAACCAAGTAAAGAAGCGTAGACTTCAGCATAGCTGTTTCTATAAGTTCCCTTCGTTCTTCAATTTAAATACTTGATAAAATTCATGTTAAAATTATTTACAGAAATTAAAATCTCACCTCACTATAATTCCATCCCTTTTGCTAACTGTGTAGTGACAGCTTTGTAGCTGGAAGAGCACATACTGGCTCCATTCAAGGTTTTGCATGCTTCCACTCTGCTTCCCTTCTCTTGCTCCTCCCCAGGTCTGTGCTCCCACACCTGCCTTGCCCTTGGATGCTGCATCCACCACTGTGCTTTCCTGCCTGCATGACCTTTGCATTCTCCTCTCTAGTGTTTTCCAAAGCAGCTTTTCTGAGAGTACAGTAGATCTTCCTTCCTGATTTGTTTAACTATCATCACATCACCATATCTGACTGATCTGTTGGAATTCCTACAGAATTCATAGGTCAAAAAAGATAACCACTTTAGCTAAGGCTGAGACTTTCCAGAAGCTAACAGTTTGGCCTAAGATGTAGTTAACTTTCCTTGGGCTAGGGAAAAAAAAAAAACTCCAAAAACAAAACCAAAGAGAATCCTTTACAGTGCAGTTTCTTTTGTTAGACTTCAGGCTCCTTCCCAGGATTTCCCCATATCTCTTCCTTAGAAATAGTTAAATGTTTTATCAGATACTTTCCCCAAAAGTAGGAGCAGCTTAGACAGACATTTCCAACCTGAACTGTTAATATACGATAAAGTTATAAATATCTGCTACAAACATATAGCAGAAAACACGAGGCAACTGTAACTGTAGGCAGCACTGCAAACTTCAAGCACAGAACAATGTATAACTGTGAAGGAAACAGAAGTATGGAGCTTTGTAAAGTACTGAAACTAAAAGAGGACTGGTTGTGAGGAAGAATTAGAACTACTGTGGAAGTTTTATATAATTGTATTAATAAGATGTAAAAATGAGAACAGCAACTGCTGTATAATTTAAAGTATTGGTTGTGAAAATTCCTCCTCTAATAGATACAGCAAAATTTCTCAATCTTAATATGAATGAGAGAAGGTAGTTTAATGAAGCTAAACCACTTAAAAATAAGAAGATAATATTTGTGTGTCTCTGCCATTTTATGTTTCTACAGATACAGAAAACATTATTTCTAATAATTTACAAAACCAAGAATAATAGAATAAGATAAACGAAATGGCAAATATTAAATGCTGGTCATTTCTACAGCATGATAATAACCTCTGCACATTCCTTAAAAATCTTGGGTTTATACTTTTGTTTGGTATTTTTATTATCAAATGGCTTGGCATCTTTTTTTCTGACATCCTAAATATTTACAAGATTTTGAAAAGCAAATTAATTATGGTTTTTCAGACAAACTAACAATATAAATGTATTAAGTCATTCTATAGGCTTTAGTCAGTTTCAAATATAATATTTTTTGTGCAACGTACGGAATAGTTATATGCACTGAATCAATAACAAACATCCTTTAAGAAGCAATAAAATTGTTAAACAAGGAACCATTTCTAATAAATATCCCAGTCCTATAAAGAAATGTGACACTATGATATTTATATTTGACTCAAGGGTCACAGACTATACAAAGACTTTGTGTGAGTGTAATACCTGCATCCAGGCATCACTTCATAGAGTAGGTTTGATTTCTACACAGGAGACTCCCGTTACTAAAAGTTGAAAATATTTGAAAGTACTGGATTAAATTTTTGCTGTTACTGTTAACCTGAACATTTTCATGCTCTTCCTCTGCCTGAGAGTTCGGCTCTTACCATCAGATACTGACCATAACAAAGTGGTTTTTCCACCAGGGACTGAAGACTCAGAGCCTGAAAAAAGAAACAAACAAAAAGCGTGTGTGTCTTAATCAGAAAAGCCTGTGTTAAAGATTCCTCTGCCTGAAATGTCATGCCTGAACAAGAGACCAAGCAGCCAGTTCTCACTGAGTATCTCTTCAAAACATATTTTTTAGAGAATTTTCGACTGCTTAATAACTTCCCATCAGTGGACAATTCCTTTGTTATTTTTTTTTTTTTCAGATTCAGTCTAAATTTAGATTTATTAAAAACAAAATAAACAACTATCTTTGAATTACACAGCTGAGCCAATAGAGCTGCACAATCCCTTTTGGTTGTTCGCTCATTTGGGCTGGAAACTTTTCCTTTCAAATATCTGGTAGCGGTATGCATACCTGGTGTGCTACAACTGATGACACCTTTTAGTTAATCACCAGGAAAAAAACCCCTACATTTCATGTCAATAAACATTTTCCTTTGACATTTATAATTATGCCTACCTATAAGACGAATACAGGCACGTTTCATTTCCAGCCAGTAGCACAGCTGGTACGCTACATACAGGCTAATAAATTTCAATGGTATCCATTTTTGCTTTTCGTTGGTGTTTGGGTTTTTTTTTTGTTGTTTTCTTTTGTCTTTTTTTTTTCCTGTATGAGAATGCTTCTATTTATATTACTTTTTCTTTCTTACGATCTCTCTAATCTTTGCAAGTCCACTATGAAATTAATGGAAAATTAGAAACTTGTGCTGTAGTCAGAGATTTAAAAAGTACAGCCATGAAATACTGATATCCATTATTCCAACATGAATTTTTACAAGAATGAAAAATGATTCAGTATATTATTCGAGACATGGTTTAGTGGGTTTAGTAGGTATGGTGGCGTTGGGTAGAAGGTTGGACTTGATGATCTTTGAGGTCTCTTCCAACCATAACGATTCTATGATTCTATGATTCTATGATTAATCCACTCATTTAAATTCTAAGAAATAAATACTACTAAACGTGGTATTTTTTACCATGCATTCACCACATGTCCATATTAATCACAAAAAGACTAAAACAAGTAGTTGGGTTGTTTCTTTTTCTCTCTTGAAAAGCACAATGCATGAAGTAGCAGACACCAGCCACTAGTTAGAGAGATTTGTAAACCTTCAGGGTGAAATATTTAATAGGATAGATATGGTAATACAAAGTTTTATACTTAATTTTAATGAAATTAGACTGAATTGTATGAAAACATTTTGTACAACATGGAAGGTAAATAATGAGGCAAAGAGTCACTGCTTATTGCCTATGTTGATGTATTTATGTAATTGTCATCTGGTTTATCATTCACTTTGGAAAGATTTGAATTTTTAATAGATTTTAAGTTCTTAAACAGCTGTCCCACAATCCAGTGGCAGTTAAAAGAGTTTATACATTTTCATAACTGCTTTATAAGAAGATATCAAGCTAGATGTGAAACACTCAACACCACTCTGAAATACATTCTGTACAAAATGAAAGCTGTTTTTTATTTAGATACAATTTTCTTCCTAATTTTTTTCATTTTTATTTAAGAAACAAATAGTCATATAGAAGTGATTTAGGTTTATGCACATGCTTAACTGTGTGCATTTTAGCTTCTGATTTTTTTTCAGGGGACACTGCTTTGTGCATAAAGATAAGAGGATGGCTCAGGCCCTAGGTTGTTTTAAAATTAAATAGCTATAGTTAGCTTGAAGATACTTCTTCAGCCTCTTGTGACTAGAAAATATGGTGAATTAGCACATGGATTTTTTTTACTTGAAGTCAGAAAATGGAGAAAATCAGTGGACTGTGATTAAAAAAGTAAGGATTGAAATTATGCCTATTCAGAAGTACTTCTGATCATGCAAGTCATACAGGTAACTATCTAAATAAGCCACATAACCAAAATAAATGTTTCAAAATCAAGATTCTGTTTGCTCACAGTTCATTCTGAAACAATCTATTTTTAATTTATCTTTTGGAAGACTGTTATTAAATAAATAGTACATCTGGTAGGTACATGTCATTTCTGCTTCTCCTAACATATTTAGAGTCATAAGGACATGCTGGTTAATAATAGGAATGTTGTTTAGCCATTAGATTAGAAACATGAAGGACATAAGTGAATCATTTATAGTTTCTTAATTCTCTGTGATGGATTCAGGTCATGTTTTCTGTTATATCAAATCTGATTGCCAAATTGTCAGCTCTAATGCAAGTCTCAGTTTTAATCTCCCCTGCAGCCCAATTCCAAAATTACTTTTTGATCAAGTTCCTAGATTTTAGAATTATCTTTTCATTATAAATCGAAAAAACTGATGTTTAAACTTGGTTTTTGTTATGTAAAAACAACAAAAACTTTATGGGGTACTAATTAAAATTGTAATAAATTCATAGAAATAAATAGAGAAATTATTCATAGAAATAAAAACCTTCCCATGCCCAGAATCTGAAGACTACAAAGTTACACAGTGCTTGTAAGGAAAGGAAGAAATAAAAACTTCAGTAATCTTCTAGAAGCTGATCTTACTGAAGCAGTGAATACACAACTAACAAAGAATACTGTTACAACTTTGTTTGTGGATACTGTCCGGACATAGCCTATACTTTTATCACAAAAATTAAGCATATCCATTCTGTGAATAGACTCGAGTAGGAATTAGGTTTTCTTCCTCTGGGTGAAACCCCTTTTCTTGCCACAGTTTGTTCAACCAAGCAAGTTTTTAAATCTAAGCTCAGAAAACATACATTTTTGAATAATACATATCATTAAAACCATAAAAATCATAGTTGTGTGATTGCTTACATTTATCTTGAGGTTGCATGCGAGTAGGCTAGAATTTCAGCAGACCCTGCCAACAACTTTTTCCATTCTATGAAAACACCAAAACCCAAAAAACAGGCTTCTAAATTATAAAGCCAAGTCTAATTCAAATTCAAAATAGAACAATGTACATTATAAACAGAGAAGCTCATTTCTGCTGATAATGGCAGCATAAGAGGGTCTTGCAATCAAATCTCACTTTTGCCCATTTCATCCTTTTAAACTCGCTTTCCAGCTGAGAAACTGTGTTACATCTCTGTTGCTGCAAATCTCACAAGTCTCTCTCTATGGATCCTTTTGAGTGTGTTTCCTTCTATTCTTCACGCTGGGAGCTGATCGTGTGTCTAGGAGCGTAAAGAGCAACCTGGACCCGTGCTGTCAGCTTGCTGTCTCTCATGCAGTCCGCCAGCTCCTCATCCCATGCATGAGTCCTCACGTCCCGGATGCAGCAGCAGCTTGTGAACATCCAATCCATTGCACTACAGCAAAACAGAATATACAATCTATCATACGCAAACCTCTTTTATTCAGCATGACCTTTAAGAGACAAGTTATCTTTGCCTCTCTTAACCACATATGCCACCACGTACAACAGCTGATTGTGAAGGACACAGTATTTGGGTATCTGTAAAACAATAGCAACAGATGCACACAGCCCAAATATTAAAAGAAGGGGAAAAAAAAAAGTAAAAATCAAGAGTTTCATGCATACTCCAGGTGTGTGTTAGTTTTTCATACCACTGCCCTGGCAAACCACCTTGCCTGATGAGTGTGTGAAAGGGACACAAAAAATGTAGAGGAAAAACTCAAGATTGATAATGGAGGCGGCCTTCCTTTTGAAAAACAAAATACTGCCATGCAACCATTAGCAAATCAGAAGACATAGGAACATCAACTTGCCCAAGAAAAGCAGATAGCATTAAAATAGTTATTTTGGCATTTGGTTTTGTCACTAACATCCATTCATAACATGCTTCTCCCAGCCCTCACACAGCCTATCTTCCGTACACCTACGAACACCATATTTATTTTATGTATGTCACTGTCAAAAATTGGTTGACAGTAGGATGGGGCAAATTTAACTGTGTGCTTTGGAAACCCTACACTTGCTCACAGATACTCACTGGATTTACAAAGTTTACATAATACATTTTTTTCTGTTTCTATATAATCAATGACCATCTAAGGAATGTTAGAAATACAGAGTATTCACACTGCATTATGAAACAATAAACAAAAAGTGCACACCAAATTGACAGGCAATTTTAAAATTACCCTCCTATTAAATGCTCAGGTTTTTTTGGCTTTAGGTCTATTTCAGAAATGAATTGTCTGATGAGCAAAGAAATTGATGTATGCTTCCCAAATCTTGAAAATAGTAGAAAGAAATTAATCACATTTTTGCCTCTCAGTTGTTATAACTATGATGAATGATATACTCCTTGAGAAATGTTGCTGAATCATCCAGTAAATTGTTTGCTCTACAGTAGGTCTCATCCACAGATGTGCTGACCTTCAGGGTGTTCCTGACAGCCTCAGTTATCAAAATCTGATTTTCTGGCTGTCCTGATTTCAGCTGGGATAGAGTTAATTCTACTTTTCCAAAACTATAACTTGTTCATCTGTAAAAAAACCCTGCTAGTAATTGTGCCTGTTTACAACCTTTCTGTCAGTTTTTTTTTTCTTTGTATAAGATATTCTTCTCAAAACAGAAGAATGTTACACTGAATCGTAATGATGCATTTAGTGAATTAACCCATTCTCAATGTCATAAACACATTAATAACTGAATTTAAAAGGAGGACAAACTGTAGCTCTGTTCAGCATACTGAAAGCTGATAATTCAGGAGAGTTAAGCTTTTCATCATTTACATAACTGACTAAAAAGGAACTAAAAATAAAAGTTAATACCTAGTGTTTACCATCTGATATGCATTTTTTTTCTGAAGAGGTTTTCTAACTGTCTCTCATAACTACCAGCCATACAACTTTAGAAAGGATGACAATCACCCTGGGTGAGGACTCCACAGAAATGACCATACAAATTCCATACTATGGCAGAGTTCTGCAGTTACACAGGAGAATGACTCCTACTAAGTTGAGTATTCAGATACTCAATTTTAAGCATATCAACAGCACTACTAAATTCAGAAAAATCACTTACGCTCTTAGCTTTAGCTACATATTCCATCTTTACTACTACAGTCCCTGGATCCTTGTGGAGAAATGTGTATTGTAAACAGCATTAGGGTGCATTATTGCCTGCAGGCTGAGCAATCTCAAATTCATTTGGTCCCACTTACTAGGTGAGCCAATCATGGCTATTCCAGTATTATTTCTCTCAAGAGAATGGATAAAGAGTTGAATATGTAATAACATCCCACAGCCTGAAAGAACTTAGACATTTTAATTTTACCTGAAGTAGATTCCTGACATATCTGTAATTACTATAAGCTGGTCTTTACTTATAATTTTGACTAGTGTGGAACTCAATAGGCACTGTAAGGCAAGATAGGCAAAGTTTTCAGGAAAGACTCGACTTTACATATGACATTTTAATTCTCTACAACTGCCAGAGGAAGAGTTTCTCCTACTCAGGTGGGAAAGCCACGATCTATGGAGAAATTGTATCATACACACTAGCTCTAAACAAGCCAAAGAGAATGGGTATCAAAATACAACGGATCAAAGATGCCAACTAGAAGATTTACTGCTTTACACAAAGGCTAACTGAGATTCATGTAAAAAAAAGCACGAAAATGCTGAAACTACACTGAAATTATGTGAAATCATGATTCAGCAAATATAGATTAACAACTTAAAATAACCTCAGAATTTTTCACTACAGGTAATTTTTTATAGCACATTACCTTAGCAACCTAGATAGATGTATTAATTGCATGGTTGTAATAGGAAGCATATTTACTACATGTCAAAAGACATTAAAAGTATAAATGTAGAGGACATGTTTTGCTAATATATATCCTTACAATGTAAATTGCACAAAGTCCTTATCATTTATCATTGCTTATCATCAATACCACATCATCATTTGAGACAATTCTTTCTTTTTGTTTTTTTACAACCACTTTTAATGGTATGACAAATTGACAAGTTTTTCAGAGCATTAACTCTGTAATTGTTTCCTTTTTTTGTGTAGTAACAGATGGGTGTATATCTCTTGGGATAAGAGAATCAAGAATCTTTTATTTGCAAACCAATTTTCTCTCTCTTTGTAATCAATATTGTTTATTATGTATGTATTAAAATCCAGTTAAACGGAAAAACCGAATGCATCTATGTACACAAACATACAAATTAAACTAAATAGTCAGGTGAAATGGTCAGTTGAACTTTTTTCTTTAATGCAAGACAGTGCAATCCTTATGCAAAGAATAGAACTTACTAAAAGTAATAAATCTCGTATTTCAATTCTCTACAGCATTTTACTGATGGGTTTACGGGAGAGATTGCAATATTCCTGACTTAGTAAGGAAGCAAAATCATCAGTTTCCAAAATTTACTCCTATGATCATGCTTAAACAATTTTTCTACAACGGCAGTATTCTTGCTGACTAATTGATGAATACAACTTTTAGAACTTGATTGCTGATGCACATACATTTGAACAGGAATGACTACTTATTTGACTTTTCCAGTCCAGAATTATATAGCACAATAAGCTTCCCAGAATAAATTTTGAACAATTTTGCTTTGTCCAGAAAGAACAAGACACAAGTCTTTTTTATTGTGGTAACAGTGGTTATTCTGTAGTGTTGTATAGGCAAGTAGCATAAACTGTTGGAGGAAACTAAAGAACATGCAAATGGGAAGTGAAGTAGTTAACTCCCTTTTCTTTGTTAAAACCACTCTAACTCCACCTGTCATATTCTGATGTGTAGTGGCTTATTGTTCTCTTGGAGTACAAATGCATTTTTTTCCGTGCTTTGACCATTTCACCTCTGAGTAAGTGACCTAACTATTCAGATCCAATTTTAAGCAAACGTTCTTCTCAAAGTAAATAATATACTCTCAGTTTAATAATTCATTGTATATATTTACTAATACACCTTATTTATTTTTATTTCTAAATAGAAAAAAACCCCACACTTTATTTCCAATGAAAATAGGTTAAAAAAAAAAAATCACACTTCTGAATTTGAGTGGATCATCTTTAATGACCTAATGTTCTTTTACCTTAAGAAAAGGTTACTTTTCAACCCTCATGTTTTAGGGAAAACAAAGACTTGTAGACTTACTATTAGATATTTTATTTATTATCTTTAATAAAGACCATAAAAAGATCACTAAGTTACTCAGTAAAGAAAGACTGCAGTCATATAAAGATTTAGTTTTGTTTAAGTACATTGCTATACTGACATTTAATTCACTGTTACTGAACATTTCCGTGAATCCTTCTGCAAGTAACTCTAAAGATGAAATGTGGAAAACTACTTACAGTTTGGTCCATTTTTGTCTTTGCAGTCTCAGAGGGGTTGCCTATGAACAATAACACATCTATTTGAAAGACATTCAGCAACGATAATCATAGGCAAGATCATTTTACTGAAGACAGAAACTATTTCCTATTCAACACATGGTCCACTGCAATGATATCCCATTCCTGTTGTTGCTGTGTTAGGGTAACTGTTAGCTCAAAATGCAAATAAACTTTTGCAATGGCAAAACAACAGATTCTCAATAGATGCAAGAACAATCATCCACAAAAGAAAGATTTCTGATGTTATAGCTGCATACCTAATATTTTTAGAAGCCTGTCTTAACTGAGCACATGCACACTTGCAGCAACATGCATTTCTACAGCGAATAACAAATAGCCCATATTCTTTATTAAAGAGGTCATATTGATTTTTGAAACAGTTGTAGGTAAGTAGCTACATTAAGAATGCATGCATCTTAATTACAGCCAACTCAAATGTGCAATACTTTTTAATGACGGTAAATAAATCAATCAGCATAAATTAAAAATGACAGTGGCTCAGAACAAGAGATGCTGTACCTGACACTTTCAGTCTATAAGTGGATAATATAATAATAAATTGTTGGAATACAGTGTCTGTCAACTGGAAGTTACATACTATACTACTACAATTTCCTCATGAAATATAATCATTTTTATTGCTAGGATGATTTTGCTCCTTTTTTGTTCGAATAAGCTTTAACAAGTTAACAATACATTTTTCCTAATTCAATTCAAGTTACAGTTGTTACTTGTCTCACTGCTACATGATCTGACTAGGACAAAAAGAATAATATTTTAAACACGGACAAGGAATACATGAGTGAAATAGCATCTATACTTGTCCCCTGGTGACAGTGGAAAAAAAAGAAGAATTATCTGAATCAATAAAGATATAATGTGATCATATCTTGATGCAATAAAAATGTACAGTTTGAATAGTTCTCAAATTTAAAAAAAAGCTATGGTGTTTTAGCTTTTTTTTTTAAATTTTTTTCATATAGAAAGAATATTTGACTAAAAGTACCTTTGTTTTGTTTGAAAAGATAGGTCTTATGTCCATGATCTAAATTTTGTAATAACAGCCAATGTTTTGAAGAGAACTTTCAGGAAAAAAATTTCCATTTCTGTCCCATTTTAATATTTTCTGCCAAGATATTGTGTTCTGTAACTCATTTAATTTTGTTTTCATTCTAGCAGCAGTATTGGTTACATTAAAACAAGGTTTAAATGATTTTGCCCCACCTTCAAGAAATGAATTCATATTTATTTAATTAACATTCATACCCAAACATTTTTCTTGATATGACAACTTCTTCAGTAGTTGTATTGCCTTAATTCAAAAGGTTAGTGAGAGGAGCAGTTATTACTTTTCACCTAACATTAGCAGAATTTTCAACTTCTTTGTTACACTGCTAGAATATAAACTATACCAGACAAAACATATTTGGAAAGACTCCCTTTTCTACAACTGCATTTTTCTATCCTAAATGGTATGGCAGTGGTGTACCAAATGTACAGACTGAGTGCCAGCTGTGCTTACACAACAGTAAATAAGTTTTGTATAGTTCAAATTATTTCCATGGCCAGTTCCTAAATCTTATAGCATCAGAAGACTTTAAACCAGATATTCTGAGAAAAATAAGGTACACTGACAGTCCAAAGAAATTGCACCTCTTTAATCAGCTAACTGCCTGCACGATTAATCCTGTTCCTCAAGACGTTGGCGTTAGAGCCATAACACAGAAAGAAAAAATGTCATTTTCTAGTACTTGTTGCCTTTGTCAGAATTTGCTCTAAGCCAGACAGAATGTAACAGTCCAAAAAAAATCTTTGAATAAACAGGTGTCATGAGATAGAGAAGTTTAAAAAGAACACAAAAAATCCAACTTAAGAGAGCCTTTTTTGTGTAATAATACATGGTGTTTGTTTCAGCTACGTGTACAGCAACACTCACCCTGCCAGTGCGCAGCAAGGGCCAGCTGCTCCCTAAGGGTGGGGAGCCCCACAGGGCTGAGACCACCCTGGGACATCAGCTTGTGGGTGATGGGCAGGATGAGGCCCAGGGAGGGGAACTGAGGTGAGGGACAGCCCCGGGATAGCTGGGCTGTGGGGACAGGGATGGGCCCAGGACGCCAACCTGCAGGTTATGCCCATGTCAGCAGGGCCCACGGCTGGGCAGGGCCTGCTGGTGGCGGATCTGGAGATCAAGACTATATGGTGTCACGAGGGCAGGACTGAGGACTCCAGGGGGACTGACACGGGCTCCAGGACCATGGGGCTGAGAGGAGGCCCCTGGGGAGGCTGCTCTGGGTCACTGAGGCCCATAAACACTCTCAGAGCTCTGACATTTTCTGTATTAACAGCATATTGACAGTTCATGTTATCATAACCTGACCATATAACTATCTTGTCAAATTAAGTAAGTAATCTATTTTACTTAAGCATTCAGCTTGATTGTTATGCCACGATTTGAAGCCACAGGTCGAACAAGCTGTCTGCACAGATTCAGGGAATGCAGATGTGTGCCAGCAAGTTTGCACCCTCACTTCGCTCACCCTCCCTTTTGCTTGTGGGTGTTGGTCTACAAATTGTTGACGCAGCGTGCATGTTTGTTCACACCTGAGTTCCCCTTTGGAGGAAACCAGCTGGGGCCCAGGGGAGCCAGCTAGCCAGACTTACACACCACGCTGACTGAGCAACAGAGAAACTTCAGTATTACATAAAGAACAGTTTTCAGAAAGCAAGTCCTTCTTTGCACTGAAAAATGAATGTATGTTAGCAGAAATTTATGCTTTACTGTATATATATTGTGTTTTCAACATTTGTAACATGCTTAGGCGCTCTGTTGCATCACTATCTATTTTTCATTGAAAGCTTTTATTTAGAAAAAATGTATGGGCACAATTATATTTCTGTCAACAGAGAATTTCTTAGTTGGATTACAGAAATCAACTGCCAGCCGGCAAATTGAAAAATGCACTGCAAGTCAGACTAGGTTATAAATAGCTATGATTTTGGACCCACCTAAACTTTAAAACAGCAGGATTGAACTAACAAACAATGGCAAGGTATGCAAAGTAGAAAACTGCTACAAATCCACTTTCATTTCTTGATATGTTTTCAATGCATTGAAATTAAATTCATTCCAACATTACATTCTTTGAGATTTATATACAAAATTCTTTTGAAGCAGCTCTACTCTTGTAGCATTTAACAATAACTTTGATTCCAGAAAAGCTTCTAGAAATTGATAATGTTGGAAGGATTTTGTAGAAATAGCAGGAAAAAATAAAAACAGAAGAAGTTAACACTAAGGGAGATAAAATGGGAAAGGTGAAGGAAACAAGCAATTATGCATAAATGTTCAATACTTGGGCTCAGTTGTTATACACATGACAACAGTATTAAGGGCTAATCAATACAAGAATGATATTATGGAACAATATATTAACAGTTGGGTTATTCCTGCAATTATTTTCTAGCAGAGACAAAAATCTCAATATTTACTTTGTAAGAACAGGTTGTTTTCCTTAATTTCAAAAAAAACCCCACAAAACAAGTTTTATGCTTAAGAAATGTAGCATATAAAATTTCCTTATGCCAGTATCATTATGAAATGGGTTCACTGTCCATGTAGAGTGAAAGGGTTAATATATTTTCAAACCTTGGAATATATGAATATAGTATTTCTCAATTTTTTTTAATTGAAGGACAATTTAAAATTTAAAAAAAACCCAAACCAAAAAAAACCAACCCCCAAAATCCTCATAGTATTAATTATAAAAGGAAAACATTGCAAATAAAAGCTATCAGTAACAAATTAATAGGTAAATTATACCTTATTTTCATCCTCTTTGTTTATTTTTTCTTTATGTGCATGAGAATATGCTTACGTGGCTTACCAGCACAGTGACAATTTATTTCTCTTCCATTTCCTGATGTCTTACAATAATGAAGTGGATGAAATTGCAAAATGTGAAAAAATAAGCCTCAATTTTTACAAGAAAAGGAAGTTTAAATTCTAAAGTAAAACTCAGAAAAATAAATATTGTGATAAGAGACAAAAATGCAAATAATTGAGGTTGCTAAAAGACAAGCATTAAATTATAGACCAACTAGCTTCGAGTTGGTGTGAGCCAAAGTTAGTATAAGTAACCCTAGATTGAACCTAAAGCAAAATGATGAAGCGAACAGCTTCTGCTGAATAGTTTAAATCACCTTAAAGAACACAGAAGTAGAAAAGGAATGCAAGAGATGGGGAAAGATCAACTAATGAAATAAGTTATCCTCAAAGAAAAAAATGAGAAAAATAAATTGAACAGGATTAGAACAGGGCTTCTTGGAACAAGTAATACCTGACTCTCTCTTTCCAGTATACAGTCTAAGTTCCAAAATCTTCCAGGTTGTCTGGCCAAGGGACTGTTCAGATTTTTTAAAGATGGGACAGCATATTACTACTTTATATGTCTTCAAATAAACATCTTTTGCTGAGATTTACACTTTTCATGCCAATAAAAATCCCTCAAATTCTTAATCATAGAGCATCTTACAATCATGATGTACTAGCACCAAGACATTATGACAATAGAAGCTTTTTTAGTCTGTAAGAACAGTGTATGCACATGCTATCTTGCTACATGATGTGCAGCATTGCCCCTGAGAGTTATAAATGTCGTCTTTATAGGAGGGCAGACAGGCATCAATAGTTCATTGATTACGACCACATATTACTTTGAAATTCATATGGTATTAGAAACCCCACTACTGAAAATTGCTCCTTTGTCACAAAATATTGTACTTTAATAGTGTGACCAAAATGAACACAATTTGTTTTCTGTCTTTTGTTATTATTTTTTAATCTGAGATGACTTGGGTGAGAAATGGAAAGCAATTCTGATTATGATCCAAAAATATTAATTTCATAGATGAGAAGATACAATTTGTTCAGCTGTTTCTTTTCCAGAAACTTTATTAGATTATGAAAAAGTTTTCAGTTCAATTCATAATCCTTACAGTATTCATCATCCACCAATTTTTGTCCAGACTTCATTGTTTTGAAAGAAATAGCATTGCTTTGTAGGAATAAGGCTCATACTAATTTTAAAAATATTTTCCTGCACGTTCAAAAGTGAACACCACTAAAAATTTAGTATTTTTAAAGGACATTGAAAGAAATGGAATTTGTCCCATAGATGTCATAGCAAGAATGGAAAATGTAAAACTTGCCTACCATCTTAAGATAACACAAAAACCTCCATCTTTAAGACTATAGTTACAGAATTAAACCCAGGCAAAGAAGTTATTTAAAGTTTCCATCTCTTAGTTCTTCCATTTTTCCCAAGAGTAATCCTGCCAGAGATATATGTGATAGTGAACCAAGACTTATCAAAAGGTAAAGCATTCAGCAATAATAGCCACAGAAAAGTGACAGCATCAAAGCCACAGTACTGTGTGTTGAAATTTTGATTTTGAGATTCACCTTGTTTCTTCACCTTTATGCAACATTCCCTACATTCTATCAAAAAAATTGCAAAAGCCTGGAAAACAAACAAATCTCTTTTATATATGTATCTATATATGTGTATGCATATACTGGCTATTAAAAATTTTGTGAAGTGAAAATTATTTGAAAATGTCTAGACTAAACTTCCAACCATTAGAAGACCTAAGAAATAATTTTCTTTCTAAGAAAAATCATAGAGTATTCACTGCATATTTTGATATTATTAATTCATATACTGTAAATGAGAAACCACTGTGCATGTCCCTTGATTTCCGAGAAATGAAAGAAGAAGGAAATTTTAAGTGTCAGATACTTGAGCACCTTCTGAAGATACTGGTGCGCACTGAGGATGTCCAAGCATAATGGCACAGGTCTGTCTTAGCTAGGAAATAGATTCTCTTATTTTTTTCTGAAAGTACTGGAGCCCTGAATATGTTTTAGTGCATTCTGAACATCCATATATATTTGCATTCTCTTGCAGTTCAGTGTATCTAACCAATATCTCTTATTTTGTATAATTAATTTTATATATTATTCTAAGAATATATACCAATATTCTTATGTAACAATATTATATAGTTTATTGCAAAACTGTATACTCAGTGGAACTTGAATTCCAGTGCATCAGAGACAAGAATAAAATACTTAGAGTTAGAGCAGTTTGAGTCATTCTCCAAGTCTCTCTCAAGTTACTGGTCCCAGGTGGCTGACCACCTTGTTAAGACTGGCAAAGGTGGAAAAAATGCTAATTTGGGAGGAACCAAGCCTTTCTGAATGAAGTATACAATTTTTAACAGCACCTAAAAACTATTTTGTGGACATAAGGGAATATTCTTCTCATGTGCTCCCACTTATACAGTTGATCAACATGATACTGCCCTCCGCACCAGCATCTAGGCTGATGAAGAAAACTGCCCAGATACTGATTTATTAAGGTATGATGCTGAGTACCATTCAACTGCTTTGGAAAATCTAGCTTCTAGCACCTGGTATCTTTCAGGAAAATGTTGTTTTCTTAAGCTCCCTGCATTTTTTTATATGCATATTATTCTGCAGCCCACAACGGAAACAGCAAGAATAAAGGTCACGTATCACAACTGTTGTACATGCCATGTTACTGCATGTAACTGTACAGGCTGGGGGGGGAAAAGAAAGGTACCCTATAGGTGGCAGTGTAAGCATACGGAAGAAATTCTGGTGAGACATCAAGTATAACCACTTAAAAACATTTATGATTAACAATAAATTCATAAAAACAATTATTACAAAGGAAATTTAAAAAATGGCACAAACTGCTCAGATTAGATCAGCCAACAGCACTTTGAAAAAGTGTTTCAGTCGATTTAATCATCTCAGTGGCTTTTTATTGGTACTGGTAACAACCTATGGGCTAGTCTTCCATCAGGAGGATTCACTCTTCTACAGCTCCTCTAACAGTTTACAGATTATTAGAAAAGACCGAGAGACTCTTCTGAGTTAATTTAGAGCATGTTTAAGCATACGGTACTTTAAGGCTGGACCTCTGTTAAAATACATTTTAATATTTCAATGCCTTAGAAAAAGATGAAGTATTTGAACAGCTAAAGAGACAAAATAGAATAATTTGTTAGATTACATTTAGATCAGCTGAATATGGTATTTTAATAAAAAAGTCTTTTTAGAGTTGCTTGCATTCAATATACTCCACATATTTGAAAACCTCATCTGTAGACAGAGAAGTGTATGTAAATGTATCCAGTATGAGCAGCCATGTTGGATAAGGTTACTTATTGAGGAGTTATATCATTTGCATAAAGTTTTTTTTTAAAATGTATGATTGGAGATGCTTAAGACATACAGTAATCCTAAATACCATTTAAAGTGAATTAATGAAGATTACAGTATAAGGAAGTACCTGACACTTGGGGATATGATGCTAGAGAGGTTTAGGGGTTATTTTTACACACATTTTATAAGCCCACTGAGTAAATCTTGGACTTCAACCATTGTTTTTGGACATGAAAGAGTTTGAAAATCCTATTAACATCTTTGTGGAAGTGGTCTAGCAGTACTGCTGCTACAGAATAATTTATTTTGCATTATCACTTATTACAGCAAAATCCTAACTTGTGAATCCAAGGGAGTTCCTGAAATATCTTTTACAAAATTATTCTCCTTTTCTTGCAATATTTTCAATTGTATGTATTACCTTATTGTGAAAATATAATGGAGTATGTGACACCTGTCTATCTCCTTTTCTTAAAATAACATACTTTTGTGCAGATAAGACAGTGTCAAATTTACCTTTTGCATAGTTATTCTGTAAACTTTCTGAATCACACGTCATTTTTTTTTTCCTCTGGAGTTATTTAGCATCTCCACTTTAAATGAAATTTGTCCTTTGAGAAAGTTAAACTTTTAGTCTCAATTATCAAAAGACTTTACTACTAGAAGTAATGGATTTAGAAAGCAGTTTCAACAGTTTTCCTATGTAACCCATGATTTTTTCCACTACAGCCATTTAACAAAATAAATCTCAAGTCTTGTGCATATTTAACAATGTACAGAAGAGAGCATGTTTGTGATTTTCAGATTTAAATCCTACTAGTGATACTCCTATCCATTTTGAGGTGGATCTCTTTATAATTTGTCTGCAATCAAGACTACACCACTTTTAATCCCAATCAGAGTAACAACAAAGATTTTATTAGAAAATAAACTAGGAAGATAGGTTGTTTTTTTTTTTTTTAAACACAGAAAATTCAAAGAGTCTAGAAAAACATGTAGGTAGAAGGGAGATATACAATGTTCTCAATGCCCCTTGTGTCCCTCCCTGCAGGTGATTCTTGCTTTCAGGTTTGGCTGCAGTCAAACTGACTTTCTGAGATGCGGTAAACTCTGCACAGCCCCTAGGAAATTCTTGTTACTTCTGTGGCCCAGCTGCCTTTTCAGTGTCAGCATGAGCTGTAAGCAGGCTCCCAGCTCTCTACTGTGAGTATTTGCCTGCCCAAATCTGTAGTCTCCCCCTGGAGCTTGTTCCCTAGCTCCCATGAACATATGAGCAACCTTTCCTCCGTCTAGACATTTGCAGGCATCTAAAATTCAAATGGAAACACCCTTTCCAGAGTAGTTTACCACTCCTTTGAGAGAAGTCTCATGCTGCCTGCACCTTAAAAAAATGGGTCTTACATTTCCTACACACAGAAATGTCTCTGTGGCAGCACAAACTCATCTGTATCTGGGAGAGGCAGAATGAATGGGTCAAATTACAGAAATGTTTAAAATCCGGCAGGATTTTTACAAGTAGCATAATCAACATATCATCCATTAGATAATCTGTCTTCTCTTACACCTTGCAACATCTCACAGAGAAGCTTCATTGTTCCACTCGAAGAGTAATAACATAGAACATCAAGCAGACCTGAGCTTCAGGAAGCAGATCAGAAGCCTTGGTTTCCATGAAGCTCTAGGGGTAACCTACCATCAACTAAGATATCATAATTGAATCCCCAAATTTGGAATTAATTTTAATTTACCTTCCCCAAGCACTTACCATGAATATTAGCAGAGAGCAATGCAGGCCAGTCCAAGGGCTCAGCACATCAACATAACTCAGGGTTTTCCAATAGGGATTGCAAGACTAGGGTGCTGTAATTATAGATGTACATAATTTGTATAAATTGGGAAACAGTAATCTAACATCATTAGTCTTGGGTGCCGCCTTTTCCGTTTAAATAATTATATTACTTCAGTCTGGACAAAAAGAGAAAAGACAAAAAAAGCCACTGCAAAAATGCGTAACAGTTTGGAAATATTAACTGTACCTGTATTCTGTAAGATCAACCTCTGCTTACGCAAATGTAAGCAACAATGAATATGAACTAATTTCCACAAATGAAATCCATCATATGATTTTATTTTAATCTTATGCTTTTGTTTTTTCTCCCAGATAAGCAATTAACTTTTACATTTCAGTGCCAGCAATAATCAATTTCAAATTTGAAAATTGTAGAAAATTATGTAGGAATTTGAATGTTAAAAGCAGATCAGAAGAGAAATGATTTAATATCAGGTTGGAAGAGTAAAACACAGCTGGAGAGTAAGTTCTTTTAAAAATAATCTACAAACTCATATAGTATAAGCAAAACATAATTAAGATGATGGTACTTTACAGTGTAGCTGGTTCTATTCCAACTCGGAATTCAGCTAATGTATTGTTGGTGGTTTTTGGTGGCTTCCACTTCAAAAAACTTACATTGAGGGGAAAGGCAGATGGAGAAAAGGGGGCGAAAATACAGGAAATTCCTCAGCAGCCAAAGTGATATTTGACATGTCTGGCCTAAGCATGAAAATAAATAATAAAAATTTTAAAATAATTTGCAAATTAATTCACTAATTTTAATCCAGAGTAAAAAGTAAGATCTCTTTTATGGACAAGTTTTGATCTAAATAATTTTTTTTAATTGATAGTTTCTTAGATTTAAATTGTAATTTTTTAGCGTAGAAAGAAAATAAACCTTGTATGTTGAAAATTGTGCCATGGCTAAGAGACAAATAGCATGATGAAAGGCAGGAGTTTCACTGTTATTATAATAGATGATATAAAATCACCTGCAAATATGTGGTTTGTTAATTTTAAATGATTGAATGTCAAAAATCTTTCCAGTCAAGGCCATCATCCCAGATGCTACAGCTGAGTGGCTGTCATATTTGTTGAGGGAGAGAAGAAAAAGTTTAAGAAAGTTGATGATACTGCATAGTATAATTTTTTAAGATCTTTCTGAATTGAGAGAAGTAAGTAGTTGACAACATGTAGGTGTAAATATTATGGTTCAGTTGCAAGAGTTTTCTGTTTTATTCAATAATCATACCTAACAATACTGCTGATTCTCACACATCATTCAGCAAAATGAGCTGCTCCACAGAGCAACAGCAGCATGTCCTACATGCAATTTTATTTGATGAACTAGAAGAAATTACTTGCGACAGTGGAACTCAAAGACAATCGTAAGCAAATGGTAGATGCTACCAGTGTTTATATGCATTGCTGCTGGTGTGATCAATAGTTCTTATTGTGGTCTAATTATAAAGCTCAGAGAATCAGGAAAACCTACATGCATACACAAGAGTGTTTTTGAACAATGTGTAGTAGATTGAGGCAATCTAGATGTAGCTATTCATTGATATCCAGCGGCGCCATATTGGACCATCTGGTCCTGTTCTGTTTCTGCCTCATGAACTAGGAAAATGAGTATTCCTTTTCCAAATCACAAGCCACAAGACTTAAATATTCTGTGATTAATTACTACAGAAAAAATTAATTAACAGAACATCTGCCTGCCAAGAAGATAGAGTGCAAGTAACGAGTATGTTACAATTACTAGGCCAGATTCTCCCATTATTCTGGCAGACAACAAAGACCAGAAGGCAGATGGGTCAATCTGGCCAACAGGTTTTTTGTTACGGTGTAACTGTCACCTGGCAAATCTAGCTCAAGTAACAACCTCTTTCTCTCTGTGCCTGGCCT
>NW_009597592.1:0-37198 GCF_000690535.1 Cariama cristata | reverse complement strand
ACGCTCTTCAGAATCCTTCTCAGCATCTATCTCTGTCTTTAGGAGATTAGGTGACTTTGAAAGTCTGGTACTAAACTACAGAAGTACACAAGTCCCATTATGTTGTAATATGTTTAGAATGACTAAGCCACCATTGAAAACAGTTCTCACATACCATAAATTGATAATTCTGATGTCAAACAAAAATGACTATTTTTATATATATGATATGGTGACTTCAGCAGAATAATTTGCAAAAGTAAAGTGAATGTTATGCCTAAGAATAATTAGTTTCAAATTACTTTTTTTTAATTGAGTATTTGGAATTCTTTATTCAAATTGAGTACGCAATATTTTTATCCCACTTCATCTTTGCATTTGCTTTGAGATGTCAAGTGTCATTTTTACTTTGGCAAGAGGTCTTTTGATTATCAAGATAAAAGAAAATGTTTGTTCTGAATAAATTCTTATTTTTTATTTTACAAATGAAGTCAATGGAAAACTTTACTAATGATATGCTTCTCGTTAGCAAATGGATCCCTTTACTATGGTAATCAAACAAATCCTTTCTTCAAGTCAGTCCTCAGTCATTTTTATAATTATCATCACTGTCCCCATTTTTTTTCCTCCTCTGAAGTATAACTTGAAATATATGTCTGTGAAAGCTTTCCAGTCGGTTCATTGTAAGGAAACTGACGTACAAGACTCCGAGGGGGGTAACGAAGTTTCTTCCAAGTGCAGAACTACAATTCACAACCAGACATAAGATCATGCAAAGATAGTTTCTTTCCCTGACTCCTCAATTTATCAATAATTAAAAAGTGATACTTCAGTACAAGAAATAGTATACTGAAATAGTTGTTTTCATACAGGGTATGCGATCAATTCCACTGCCTAAAGGGAAGAAAAATAACTTAAACTACTCATTGTGAGTGGTCAGCCATAGCTACTGCTTTGTGACCTGTGTTATATTGAAGTAATTTGATATTGACATCATATAAGCATTTCTCAATCCTTGTAAACGAATTCTCACTAGTGTTCTTGAGGGCACAGCCTCAAGACAATTCTATGGCAAAGGTATGTATGAGGTTCCAATTTGGTCTATTATGAATAAAATGAAAAGAAACAGCTTAGATGTGAGTGCCTGCAGTGAAAGAGAAATATTTTGCAAACTGAAGTGGTACCGGAAATCAATGTGACACAATGAATATGAAATCTCAGAGTGCTATTTCTACAAGATTGTAAAGAATAACTATTGCAGACTAACATTTTCTGTTGTGTTATGTAACCCTTTAAAAATGTCCCGTTTAAGGATACTTGACAGATGAGGCTTTTAAAATACAGGGGTTTTAAACACAAAAGGTACAGCATCTCAGCTGAGATCTAAGGTCAAATCTCTTTCTAGAACTATATGACATGGGACTGAAGCACACCCAGCTGTAAATTTCTCCAAACTCAGGGGTGAAAGCAGTAAAGCCCATCCTCTCTGAACTTCATATCCAAACAATTTTTATGTCAAAGCTGAAATTTAACATGATATTCTATCCAAACCAGTCTGGTCAGAACTTAAAGACTTGAACATAAAGTAGGCACTTGCAAAACAACAAATATGTTGACAGATGCCAAAACCACCTACTGTTAAAGTATCGTGGGAAATGTCAGTGGTTAAGAATGTTTGAAATTGTGTGACCATATCAATTTAAGAAGCAGAAACACTGACTTTGGTGAGTTGGGTCAAAAGAAAGCAAAAAAAAAAAAAAATTGCTCAAACAAGAGTGAATTTTTTTTTCACGTTAGAATATAATAGAGTAGGAGTAGTTCAGTCGGAAGGGCCCTACAATGATCATCTAGTCCAACTGCCTGAGTGGCTTCTTCAGAGCTGATCAAAAGTTAAAGTATGTTTTTAAGGGCATTGTCCAAATGTGTCTTAAACACTGACAGGCATATTATTTAGTTTTTAGTATTTAGTATTGCTTCTATAAACTAAATTCTGATTCTAACAAAATTTAACAAAACCTTTAGAAAGTATACATTTGTTCTGTTATTCCTACATGAAAATTAACTGCAAAAAGTCTAGTAGTTAATTCTACTAGCAAAAAGATTGCTATCTTGGAAAAAACCTGAACAATCTCACCAGTCCAGAGAGGCACTTAGCCTCCCAAGAACAGGACAGTCAGAATGCAAACATGTTGAGCAAGCCCCAAGTAAATCAGGATAAAAGATCAAGAAAAGACCTAGAAGGAAATTTGATACTTTGTTTACAAATAAGTTATTTTTTTTTTAAGTGCAGAGAATTACTTTCTTGTTCTCAGTACTATTTTTTGGATCTGTGAACAAAACCAATTCAAGCAGTTGTGTTTTCTCCAATTGCATAGGCTGTGTTTTTGACCTGAAAGCATTGTATTTAGCTTTTTAAAAAATTGCTAAAAGAGTCTTTAAGGAGGATCATAAAGCTTCAGAGATTACTGCAGTGACCAACAGAGACCCACATCTTATGTCATATATTGCTAGTCCTCAGAAAATAGTCGTCCTAGCAGATTCACCTTGTTTACTTTGTGGAAGTAGCCTCACTCACTTCATGGGAAAGTTTGAAGTTTTCTTTTTAATTAATTAATGTATGATAAACAAATAATACAAACTTTATTGGCAAGTAAGCAACATTTCCTCAACATTTTTGTTAACTCTTGCCCACCTCTCAAGATATATTTTTATATCTACCATCAACACCAAAATGTCTGAAAATATCAAATCCTTTTTAGTTCAACCTTACAAAGCTCAAAACATGTTTATGAATTCCCCTTTGGCTTGTTTACAGCAATGACGGAATAGAAGATCATGTTTTGTCCTCTCCGTTTCTTTACAGAATCCTTAAAATTTCAAGTTCAGAAGTCAGAACACATTGTGCTCATTGACCTTTCGCTATAGCATGTCATTTCAGTCTCCTGTGCAGAGAATTATTTTTTTTTCTGGGAAGTCTGGGGACAAAGTTTTTCTTTTAATCACAGTAGTGACTTGTGATTCCACACAAGTGGAATTTCCATTAATGTAAGTTAATGGAAAAAGACATTACAATTTTCCTTTCACTCCCCCTGAAACATTGGCCCTCTTGAGCCAAATACAGGAGGAAATATCTATGTGAAGATCTTCTCCAGTATGAAAAACTGATTTGTGACAGTTAAGGAAATAATTATTTTCATATTTTGAGGAGAAAGCATTTTGTTCAACAGTGATTAGCTTGCTGTTATCAAACAAATGAGTTATTCTTATAAGGAACTGTATTGCACTCATCAAACCATGTTAGACAATGTTAAGTAATTAAAGAGAGAAGAACAAATCATTCCATCAGTTCTCACTTTGCATCTTGAAACTCCCATTTTTGAGGCTGCAAGTGAATTGTGGTTTGTCCATACTAGCAGTTACCACAAAGAACTGAAAATAGCAGTTAGTCTTATAGCAGGTGATCATGGTTCAGTGAATCAGAGGAGGCGTCACACACATCAGAGCGGTTTATCAGTACACACCAAATCTGTTTTTACATACTGAGCATTGAACTTTTCATATGACTTTGACTTTTGAGACTCATATGTTTCCAGATTAATCAGGATAGTGAAAACTACTGATACTAATTTCTAGAGGACTTTTTTTCCTTTGGGTACTGGCAAATACTCTGTTTGTACACAAAGTGAAGAAAAGATCTTTAGAGAATCGGGTAGGCAAAATATGAAAATAACTGGAGAAGACAAGTAGTGATATGTGGTATGCTACATGCTGTTCCCAGACAGAAATGATTTCAGTAGCTAGGTGAAGGACATTAACATTTTTGAAACTTTTTGTGTCTTCCATTTCAAAATGATACCAAATGAAAGTTTATTACCTTTAATTTGTAATAACGTATTGCTTAAGATCTATAACTTAGAAGCCAATTTCAAAATCCATGGTTTTTCTTACTTGAGAGACTGTTTCTTTGAACTTGTAAACGTCAAGAAAATGTTTTGAAGATTGCTTTTAAGCAGAATGCTGATACTTTCCTGATATGTTGGGTCTAGGCTCTACTGCTTTTGTGAGATACAGGAAGCTACCCTTCTGCAGCAGTGAGTGACCAGGTCTCAATTTGAACCAGTACCAAAACTCTGTTGAAACTAAACTGAGTCAGAAGCAGAGATGATAATAAAATTTTCAAGTTCTTTTAAAAATAAAGTTATTTACAAATGACACAAATGAGGAAATTGGGAATGTCACTAATAAAGTGAGAAAAACAACTTCGGCTATTTTCTGCTAAAATGTAGCTTAATTGGTCTGGTTAGATAAAAAACAGTGGCCATCTACATAAATGTCAGATATCAATAAAGTGCAACAGACCAGCCTAGCAAATGAATTTTTGGAACATAATGCAATGGAGGGTACTCAGCTGATGCTGATTAAAATTCCATAGACAACAGAATTGCAACAGAACAACTTGGTTTTTAACTATTCTAGAAGGGAACCAAGATAGTTTGTCAATACATCTAAAGACTTAGAAAACTGTTCAGAACAGGGGTATGTGCCAATTGTTTAGGATTCTTCTTCACATATAATTTTACATCTATTATCATATTCTACCAACATAATCACACAAGCAGTCTGATAGCAGAAACAAATTTAGAATATATTCGCTTGTGCACATACATAAGCACCTTATACCCTATTAGTGTGCTTATGAAAACAGCTTTGTTATTAGAGCATAAACTCTGGAATCAGTAGATAAAAATTCTGTTCTTTTCTTTGCCATATACTTTTTAGTAATTGCATTACATCTTCATGTCTTGCTTTATTCACAAGTACATCACGATAATGATAATTTCCAGCTCACTGACATGGACAACCTAGAGTATTTTACAGGCATTAGGGAATTTGAGAAACTAGAGAGAACTGTTATGGAGATGTAAATTACTGTTACATCATGCATATACTCTATTTTTTTACAGTATTATCTGATGCGTTGCATATTTTGAGCTAAATTCCATGTTCTAGTTTATTTTTGAATGCCACACTATCCATTGTGCAGGCAGAGCTAAAAAAAAAATTATTTTCAAAGGAAATATTTTTTGGGGTTCTTTTTTAGCTATCTCATTTACATTTATAAGCAGATGATATTTTGGGATGCAGAGCTGTCTACTTTCTCCCTGCTTATAGGATCTCCTAATTCACAATGCCCAGAATGTATTACAGCTTAATCCAAAGCCCACTGAGGCCACAGAATGAGAAAGAGTGGCATATCTCCAGTGTTTGTCACTGCCTTGCCACCTCAAAACCAAATATAACCAATTATAGAAAAGACTGAAAGTCTAATATATCATTCTCAAAATCAAAAGATACTGATGACTGGATGCAGATGTACTAGAAACTCTTCAATGAAGTTTCCACATTCAGCTGTCAGGTTGCCTCCCCTTTTCATATTCTCTTGGGGCTGACAGTTACTGATGTAAAGTCAAACTACACAAAAAAGCTGAAAAGATGATGTTGGAAAGATTGACTTCATTAAATGGCATCTACATTCAATGCAGACTACTGCTTTCGCCTGAAAGTAACATACAAAGGTAGCTTTGTATACTGCTGGTATTTCACTGACGTTTGAAGAGACTTCTAAGGTGTACTAAGTTGGCAGCTATTGTAGTAGAAGAGTTTGTTTTTCTAAGTTAAAGCAAAGTAACACTAAACATTTCTCTGCTTAAAAAAGGAATTACATGAAATAGGAAAAAAACTATATACACAAGAAAAAAAAAGAAAAAAATCACTCCGGGCAGTTGCCTTCTTTCTGCAACTCCCCTTAAAAGGTGTTATTTAGAAGAGCTTGCCTAAGCATATTGTGTTTGCAAAAGCGATGGATTGATCCTTGTCCTTGGTCAGCCTAAGACACTTCTTTTCTACCAAACAGCAATAGTCCGTTAAGTGACCATAGTAGCCAGAGGAGGCGTCCCTCACTACCTCAGAACTTTATATTGGCATACAAGAGGCAGCAAACTTTCTCCCATCATGGCTGAAACAATTCAACTTGTGATGTGCAACCAATCTATCCTAAAGCACCTGGGCTTGTCTTAGGCTCCAGATTTCATCTCATTTTCCAAACTCCCACCACCTTCAACAGTGTGAATGAAGATTTTTCTTAGATGCAGGATGAAAGAAAAAGATTGTTGTACTCATACAGGTCATAGAAAATGAAAAATTCAGTCAAAGCAGTGTCAGAGGCATAACTTTTGACTGATCTGAAAAATACCAAGTCTTCTGATCTTTCTGACAAGACTGTTCTGTGAAAATACAAAGTCTTTTGTTTTTCCAAAGTGTAAAGTACAGATGAAGACAGATAGCATACCCAGAACAAGCATCCAAACTCTACCCCCAGAAAGGACACTTACTTAAGAATATCTTTAAAAAACCCTATTGTTTAATAAAACTCGTAAATATAAAGGTTTCTAGAAATTGAAAGTAAAAGCACTTTCTGTGCTCACATCACACTTTTTTTCAGAATAATAAAGGTCTTTTACCAGACATTTTAATAATGTGTAGACTCCGTTCACAGTCATCTTAGATGGTCTAGGGTTACTTATACCTTCACACTAGAGAATTTAATTTCTGTGAGAATAACCAAAATGCCCTTTTCGTTGAAAGCAGATGCCAGTATGTACCTAAGGATTCAAAGAGAAGATCTGTAGGAACATACAACAGTAACGTTATCAAATTGGTACTGTGGATCTTTGACAGAGGAAAACATCCTAATGAGCTCATAAGAAAACTGAAAGTCCTAGGAAGAGACCTACATGGATGCTACAATGACCACGATGAGGCCAGTGAGAGACTGAGTTCCTTCAAATCGTTATCCCAAAAAATTTTGGGCTGATGAATTTATCAGATGGAAAAAATACTAAGGAACTGCTAAGTAGCTTATGCACCTTTGAAAGCATGACCTGAAGCTGAAAAGAATCATAGGCATTTTCTGACTGTTGATACCAAAGTTGAAGTTATGGTGATCATCTAATTAGGAGAGAAAACACCAAATGCAGAGCACCTAGGCTAATCTACTGAAATATTCTGGATAACCCCTGATGTTACTCAGGACAGAAAGAAGTCCTCACTAATATCAGGGACTTCAACAGGCCTCTCTTCAGTGTTTGAAGAACAGAATGAATAAGGGGAAATGTTCTTGAGACAACCTTAAGAGATGTACCTCTGGATTGATAGGTGCCAGAGGCCTTTGTCAGGGCCAAATACTCCATCAGTTCATCACCTTTTCCAGAAGAAAATTTTGCGACTTAAATATTCAATGCTTCCCCTAACTGCACAAACTCTTTCACAAAGGTTAATCTCCTCCCATGAATGGACAAATGAAATCTCATCACCTAAATCGTCTCCTGTGAGAGGGCCATTTGGAAAGACCAGAGGATCATTTGTCACCATTATATAATTTATCATAAGACCATCTCTCTTTTTGACAGCCTAAAGTTTGAAATTAAGCTAATTAAACACTTTCCACTCTTCAGAACCCTGCATTTGCATTTTGAACTAATGTATTATTTTATGAATTTTATAGATTATTTAAAATCCACTCTCTAAACTTGGAGCATGAAAGGGAATATATCTTTTAAGTTTTCATAAAACCTTGATGAAAATATTATTTTAGTACTTTTCAAAGGAAATTTTTATTTATTGTAATTGATTATAACAAAACTCCATATTTTTAAAAGTCATTTTAGTATGTCAAGGGATCCTTTCATCATTGTTACCAAAACGCATACTTTTGTATGCAAACAAATCAGACTTCTGTAATCTTAAGTGGTACCGTATCCATTATTGTACAAGATAGAAACAAAAGTATTTCTACAGCTATAAATAAAGTTTTAAAAGATGAGACTGAAGTTCTAGAAGACTGAGGGTAACATATAATATGAAGTATTGCCGAAATAATGATTGCGATTTTGTTCTGATAGACAGCAATCTTAAACAAAACCAGGTGCAGTAGGTTTTCTGGTGAGGAAGACTAGGAAGAAGACAGCAAATGACTCATATCTGTTTCTACCCTATACTTATTATTCTGACAGCATTTTGTTTTATCAGTAATGGTGTATGGACCCAAAGACTGTTCATACGAGAGAAATGAGTAGAACTTCTGTTTTGTTTCTCTGCTCACAATTCTATAGAAAAAACAAAATCAAGAATATCCAACTGCAGCTGTTATCTTTGTTGTGTATGTAAGTTATCTTTACAAAAACGTGAGGTTCTTGCATTTAAATAAATTATTTAAAAGCGGACATGTTAATCAGCTATCATAGTTTGCTTTCTAACATCAGGGATTCTCCATGGGTATGAAGAAAACATAATTACACATATGGTGGAACTAAAATGTACTATTTTTCTTGAATTAAATTCTCTTGTTAACTCAGCATGCACTGCATGAGATCACATATCATTTTTCAACCATCTGCCCATCTCACAGTATTATGGACAGAAAATTTCCATTATTCAGCTGCTAAGATTTTATGTTGGGTGGCTTGTAAGTGTGGATTCACTATAATATCTTTCATCATTGGTGGTAAATTTGGCATCTATGCAGATACTACTTGTATTTCTATAGATCTCAATTCGAAGAATAAATTTCACTTCAAGTCTGTCCTCTGCCACTCTTCTTTCTAATACCATAGAGAACACACATTCAAGGTAATTTGGACATATAAGCTTTTGTATTATAGACTAAGTGCTTTAAGAAACATCAAGAGTCCTTGATGGTGATTAACTGTTTGATAAAATAAACAAAATCAACCAAACAAAAAAGCAAACGCACCACCCTCCACAGCAATATCTTTGCTGTCAAAAGATCAGAAGCCAACATCTTAATAAGCTCTTCTTTATGAAATGAAATCACTGCTGTTAGCGTTCAGTAACTTCTGATTAATTCACAGATAGCTTATCATAATACAGTCCTTCATGAATTACCAAATTTAAGGACTGTATTAGGAATTTTAGACCATACCTCTCTTTTGGTATTGCTGATTATCAAAGGAAATCCAATCACAAGGCAGTCTCTTATTATTCAATTTATGACAGCCTCTATTTTCAAATTAGAAGTCTCAATATATACATCAATGACAAGACATTCTTCAGGAACCTCTGACATGATATTCTTGTTTGTAAAAGATATTGTGGAAATTAAATTCATTTTAATTTCCTGAGTCTGTACGGGTCTGCTCTCTTACTTGAGATATAGCACATCATCTTTGAATATCCTGGAACTAATTAAGAACGTGATGAGTTTTACATGAAAGGGTTTTTTTAACCTGTTCCTTAGCTTTTCATTATTGTAACCTGTTTCTTAGTATTCACAGCTCACCCATTTAGGAGTCACTTTTTAAAAAAAACGTATCATGAAAATTCTGTTTAAAAAGGAATATGCATATCTAGCTGTAGCTAAGTAATCGAACAAATTAAAATCATGAATAGAGGGAAACAGTCAAGCAATTTTTTCATCAGAACTTAGCTAGTGGGTTTTGCAAGGAGCTCTGCAAAATTCCCTTTGTACTTTCATTGTATATGCATATACAGCATTAATGTAAAGAATAGACAATAGTGGACTTCAAGCAGACAGCATAATGTCAAAACAATACAACATCAGAAGAAGAAGGAAAAAAAAATGCTACCTTGCCTCCACAACTCTGAGAACAATCTGATTCTTTTCTTTTCAAGAGAAAAGCATACTAATGAAGCAATCAATGCTTTTTGCTGTTCTATCATAGAACTATACTAAAGAGTTAAATATCGGAGCCAACAGCGGAAACAGCTGGATTCTGATAAAGCTTGTAGTTTGATAAAGGCTGATACTACTACTTTTTTTTAACACCCCTTCTCCAATATTACATACTAAATAATGAGATAAGGGGCAATACTTTTCTAAAATTAACCTCATTTTTAACCAAGAGAACCATTCAGAGAGATACTGCAACCTATGATAACAGTAAGTGCCTACAGTTAAAACTGCAGATTCTTTCCCTTACTTGCCCTTTCTGTAAGCTGGGTACTTCTCATCAGATTTCATGGAAAATAGACTTTTTTCTGTCAAATTATTTTGTTTTGTGCTGCATAGTGTGGTAGAGAAAGGGATTAACAGAGCCTTTATTTGCCTGTGACCTGCTTGATGATACTCAAATACAGTGATTTTCAAATGAGTTTTTTGCTTGTGTGGGTAGAAGAATATTTTTTCCCTGCTTAACACTACCTCTATTCTGTTACTGACATTTTGTTTGTCCTTTGTTTCATGTCCCTTACTTTTATTTCACTTTCATCTGGCCAGATCGGTAGTGTTCTTCCCAAATTTTCATAGACTTTGTCCTCATCTGCTCATGTAAGACACTATCAGGTGTTACTCTGCAGATGTCTTCATTCTTGCTCTAGTGCTGTCCTAAGTTTGTATCTATTTCATATATAATGCCATCTGCATCTTGGAAAAGTGCTTTGCCACTCCTTTGTCTGCCTCTTTCATAGCTGTAGACAGACTTAATTATCAGTGCATAGCAGCCACAGGTCTTTGCCTCTGTGGTAACAGACTGTGGTATTTTGATGATCTTTTAACTGAAACTTGCCATCACTGAACTTCCTACAAAGCACAGCCTGGGTTATGCAAGGTAGTGACCCCTTTACTAGGGAGTATTATTAATTATTGCATCATTTGTAATTATTACATGAAACTATAATGGCTAATTATTTGGAAATCTAATTTAGTGACCTAATACTGTCAGGAACCATATTTTTTATTATTTTTCATTAGCCAGCAATTACAGCTGGCTTTTTTAACTGCAGGCTCTCCCTGTAGGAGAATGCAGAAGTAGACGTCTGTGCAGATTCGTATTTGGCTACTGAACAATGCAAATTCTTTGCAATATACTGTGATGCATTTCTTAAGTATTATGCATGAGGAATCCCTGGAAAATTGTGCCCTTGATTTCCAAATTTATTTTCTGCATGGGTCTTTTCTAGATAGCTTACTTTAAAAGTTATGGCTAATTTTTGTAAAAGGTGGCTATGCATGGTTTTCATAAATAGTGAAAGATTGGCTTTAGAGGTCTTGCAGGACAGTTAAAAGATTCTGTGCATTACAAAATCCAAGGTATATCACTTGTTAAACCTTTTGCACTTAAAATGTTTGATATGTGGGTTTTCTTTCCTTTTGAGTAGATACAATCCCTGGTTCACATCAGCTTTGCAAGTAAATTTTTCTCTTTACCAGTACAGTTCAACATCTTTGAAGATGTACTGATTATTACCCATTTCCCTATGTACAATAGATCTTCCATAGCAGAGGATCTTCTATTCTGGCTAAAACTGAAACATTTAAGATTTTGGGGCTAGAGATATCCTAAATAGATAGTAACCAAGAGTCTTTGTGCAGCTAATTACAGTTTTAGTATTAACCATGGAGTATATTCTATCTTTTTAATATAACACAAATTATATAATGTAGGGTTATAAAGAGAATGTTAGTGAATATTATTTTTTCTAAAGCACTACTTTTAAAAAATGCAATACCACCTTTAAAGAAAAAATATATCTTCAAAATAATGTATGTATTAGGAGCTTATGTGTTAATCTAATTATTATTAGCATATACATTAACTTTAACAGCATCAAATGTTCGAATGTATAAAATACTATGAAGATATGTAAGTATTTTTTAAAAAACAATTCTGTCTAATAGGTTGTGCAGAAAAACTCTACCAGTTTAAAGGTGAAACACAGCGTGGTTACACTATTTACTGACATTTCCTTTTGTTGCTGTTATTAAAAACATTATCTTTTATTATGTTCTTCATTTCCCTGCACGACATTTTTAGTATTACCAAATACTGTTGTTTAATCATTTCTAAGTGATAATGAAAAGATGAAATGGGGAGTAATTATCTGTATGGCAGAACAGTACTGGGAGATTTTACTCAGTTCATCTCAAACAAATGCAAGTCAATGGTATGACACAGGATTAAAGGGAAAATTTTCTGGGATATGCTATCCCAGAATGATGTTGGATTTAGGAGATGAGAGGTAATTAATCTGGTAAACACGATGCTACTGATAGATCCAGAATACCCTATCTAGTCTTGAAAATCAGATCTTAAGAAAGATATTGGCTAGTGGAAAGAAAGAGGAGAGCAGAAAGGGTAATAAGAATTTTAGAAAATACAGCTGAGGAAAATATGTTGAGTTTCCTTATGTAGGAAGATAAAGACACTAAGGATCAGATGAAAGAAATGATAACCTGTCATCCATAATGAGAAAGCTGTGGAGCTTTTCAGTGGTTCTGAACAGTAGGCCAAAAATAGCTCAAACATTTGTAGAATCAACTCGACTAATGCTTTGCTTTATAAGAGCATGTACTACTTTCTGCAGTTTACATATTTAATTAAGCTCATTTGGTGATGAAATTATATATCAGAAATGAGGATAAAGTTGAAACTAAATATGACTTTGAACTACACTAAAATCTGAACTTATAATACACTGCTGTTAATGTTGCACTACTATAAATTTATGTATTATTGCCATGATACATAAACATTCAGGTACCTGAAGAATGTGGTTTAAATTCATGTTTATACTAATTTGCCTACCCTCTGTTGTTTAATAATGCAGCAGTCCTTGCCTAGCATTAGTAAAATAATTTAAGGAAGAGTTTTGCAATGTTCCATGAAGTGCATTAAAACAATAATACATTCTAAGCACTTAAAAAAAAGGAAACTAATAATACGGTGATACAGCTAAAAGCTCCATTAAATGAATGTAGAAGTAGCAGCCATCATAAATGGCTTGCTTTAGTGTTTTTAAATTAAAGTTCCACCAGCTGATAAATCTGAAAACTATCCTTCTCTGAAAAACAAATGATAATGACTGAAACCGGTAAAAACACAAACCTGCAAATCATTCCTCATGAGAATTCAGTGATTTTCTTTTTTAAACAGACAACTGAAGTGACACAGCAGATTACATGCATATTAAACCAGTGTTTAGCAACAAATAATGACTACATTGATCTGTCATAATGCTGGATATGGAGGTAAAATAGTTTTGCCATCAAAACCCATGACACCCTGCTTCACCATCACGGCCACTGTGGATTTAAAAGTGCACTAGGATATCATGAACATGGTGGTACAATTAGAAGTTTCCTATGTCTAAATTTTTGTATTTAGGTGAAAGGACTAACATATTTCAAATCAGAAAAATAATGGCACAATCCAAAGTTAGGCCTCGTAGCCTTGAATCTCAAAGAATATGTAGGTTCCTAACTTCATTTGATTTCAGATTGGCAGGGATTGATGTGGAAGAGACATCTTTCCTTCCCACAAGCCAGTCTCAATGATTTGAGAGGAGCATTTACATACGTTAAACATTCACCATTAAACAAACTCAGCAGTTCAGCCAGAAAATTGGTGGATTCATTATTTTTTCCAGTTATACAAACACAATTAATAAGCAGTCACCATTTTTTTCTCTGGCCTGGGACCAGTAACACTCTCTCCGTAGCACCAGGGCTTACAACAAAGCAATCACTCTATGTATGAGACGTACCAATATCTTTATATTTTCTATGATCTATTGGGACTGCCCTCTTTCTTATTAACACACATTTACATGATATGGGTACACATGCTTTGTAATCTGCAATTGTAATAAGAAGTAGTCATTACTTTAACACTGTTTGGTTTTTGTTGTACAAAGAAACTACACATACCATTGTATAGAGAAGCCCAAAAGGACTGTGAGTATATTAAGGGAAAGAAAAAACTGGAACAGGAAGTGAGCACAGAAGGAAGAAAGGACAAGTAGAAATAGTTTAACTGAAGAATAGAATGAAGGAGGTAATGAAGGAATAACAAAGAAAGCAGAACGCAATAGGTTAAGAAAGAAGGAAATGAAAATAGCATGCAGCAGAGTGCATTAAGTTATGTAAAACGTTGAGTAGTAATGTAAGACCCAGAGTATGATGCTCAAGATACAGGAAGTTAACACACTTTTCCAGAAGACGCATAGTGAGAATATATGGAAAAAAAAAAAAGACCCTGAAGTTATTTTAGCAGAAGAATTTTCATTTTCAGCAGTGTCAAATGTAAGAAGAGGAGCATGATAGAAAGAAAAGAACCTAACAAAAATGGGTATTGTGAAAGAATAAATTAATTAAACTGTGAAGATTAAAAAAGAAAAAAAAAGGAAAATTAATGAGGGGAAAAAAAAAAGGAAGAAGCATGCATTGTTCAGGAATTTAGGCAGTCCTTTCAGAAACAGATCAAGCCAAAAGCGTAACATGCAGTGGAGACATTTCTATTTTTAATCTACAGACACATTCTCCTTCAAAAATGGACTTACTCATAATGGGAGAGGAGATACCGTGAGAACCACCGCAATACTTCAGTGACAGTGGATGACAGAAGGATGTATGAATGTAGAACCACAAATGGTCACTGACACATACAGTAATTGAGACACACTCAAAGACAGTTTCCAGGCATTTCTTTAAGGTCAATTTACCTTTTCTTCCATCCTACAAAAAAACCCTGGCTATTATTTATTCTCATTCTATACTCAAAATATGAAACAAGTATGTATTTTATAATGCTGAGCACTCATTTCATAGGCAATCCAATCATATACTAACAAAATTACAAAGTACGAAGAAAGGAAATAAGCAGTAAGACAAAAAGGAACTTTTTGTACTAACTACAGACAGCCAAAGACTTGGATTGTATTGCTGCTGGATACTGATTTTTACATCGTTTGTCAATGAATCAGTTGAACCTTCAACCTTTGTTTCTATGTAGAAATTGTATAAAGGGAAAATGTATGAGTTTCCAAAGCAAGAATCTGAGTAAACAGTTAAATATATTGGCCAACCGATTTAACACTAACACATAGAATCGTTCTTGTTACCTCTTGTTAAAAGATGGAGCTTCATATAGGAATAATATTACCTCCAAGTTATCTCACCACAGTGGTATTTTCCCTTTGGAAAGAAGTAACTACTCCTAAAATAAGTTTATATTCTCAAGTACAATGAAATGGATGCTTTCATGTTAGAAACATTCATTATGCAAGGGGGAGAAATCTTGAGATCACTATCACAGAAATTCATTCTTTATAAACATTCTTGTAAAATATTAGCATAATCTGTAAATGCAAACAGGACAAAAGACAATTAAAGGTGTTATTATTCTAGGATGTTGATATACAAGCTTTCCAAATTTGAAATTCAATCACATAGGGACAGAGGATTATGAAACATCTGGTCCTGAGTATTTGAGTAAGGAATTATGTAGCAAGGACTGGGTTGTACTACTTTTGCCTTAAAGTGGTACATTCACAAACGTACGCATTGCACCACTGTAACTCTTGTCAATACTCTTAAATTTCCAGTTGAAATGCAACTTGCATGATTTTCTTAAGTAGCACAGGATCCTACTTCAAAGTGTGCAGTTCCACATCTCATATTATGCTTACACAATCATTGTGTCATTCAAAATGTGACATATTTCTGATGAGCAACCAAGAAATAATAATTTAAACATTTTTTTTAAATTACTGCTGTCAGAATTTTGATGAGACTATTCCTATGAAACAGCTGCTGTTATATGACTATAAAGTAGGCTATTTATCTAGAAAAACAGTAAATAAACTATCACTTTAAGTTGGTTTTAGTGTTAGGTAAGCTTGAAGCATATTTTATTAGTATCATATTTTAATGCTGGATTAACTAGAGACAACTCCTATTTCTTGTATCCTGTTTCTCCCTAATTATAAGCGTCTTGTATTTAATTACAGAAAGAGTGCTCATGACATCATCTTGCATTATATTAGATACAATAAATTCTGCCTTGTGTTTCAGAGTGATATCTAACCAACTAGTAAAGAGTTGGTTAGATGTTCCATCTCAAGTAACCTAGGTTCACCAACCCCTTCCTATTCTTTCTTTGGGTAAACTGCAGAGTTACTGTTTCCTATCAAAGTGTTATTTTAGTTACTCAATAATTATGATGACTTTATTGATATTACCAAAAAGCTACAGGAACATAAAGCAAAAAAAGAAAAGTATAAGGTTTTTGTTTCACCAAATCCATTGAATCCTCCTCCACAACTTTCACATGACATCCTTCCCCGCCACAAAATAAACCAAAAAAACCCCAGAAGGCCTTGTTCAGAATATAATTATTAGAACCATTGAAACAGATGAAAGAAAACTTGCCTGGGAACTACAGACCAGGACAGTAATGGACACATGGTTGATCAGTTATCACTAGCTCAGTCACACTCAAATAATAGACATACATCTGAGTCTGCATTCCTAGTAAATTATTTTATCATGTTCCTACACATGCGAAGCTTTTTATATTTCAGAGAAAAAACCGTCTTATCTCATGCCTCTCCTAGTAGTTAAAGCAGCCAGTGGGCTTGGTGTTCTAAGAAGCGTGGATCTGGCATGTAACTTCCTGCTGTGCTAACTCCGATACAGGAGACTTCATTAACATTAATGGTTTCTATTTGATAACACGGCAATAGCTTTCAACTTCTCTTGATATTTTCAAGTAAAAATGCATTTCGTTCCATAAACTTCAATAAGTTGTTGTTAACTGTTGTAGTGTTACTGTAATGCCCCCAGAAGTATCTTCATTCAGATGCCTGGACAAATATCCTTTGTATAATTAGTGGTTTTGTATGACATAATATTTCTAGATAGCTTATTATGAATACTTCTACTATGAAATTTTGTGGGAATATTAGGTTACTACTAAAATGAAAATTTTAGGAAAAATGCAACTCTCAAATTTAAGCACGTAAGTCACATAAAGTCAAAAGAAAAGTTTACTTTTGTGTCTTTTGCCTTGATACTTCCTTGTGACAGTGAGATCTCAATGTCAGTACTTGCATTCAAAGACAAAGCTTTCTACTAGTTCAAATCAGGTAAGAACGAGAACATGGTCTAGGTTTGTAATGAAGCAGCAAAATCAAAATACCAGTCTAAAACCAGAAGAAACAGGAAAATTTTTCAATTCTTCAACCTACAGATACAAGCTTTGCAAGGCTAACAAGAATAGGCTGGTAAAATAGATTTTATTTAGAATAGATTAATTGAATTATATTGAAAGTATTTAAGAACATTTTCTGGAGTAAGCAGTGGTCACATGAATTCTAAACGAAAACTTACACTAATCATTGAGCAAAGTGTCTGAAAACAGAGTGAAGGAGGACTCACCAAATCACTGCAAATGTATATCTCCAGTAAAGAAATGGAGATATTCACCTCCAGAAAAAATAACTGAAAAAAAAATTTCCATTGTGGTTAAAGAAATCAGAAAGGGACAATGAATCAATTAGGGTATCCTTCAAAAAATTGAAATCATGTCTAGGTGAACAAAACTGAAAAGAAAAACTCTGGCAAGTTAAATGGAAGCAGGGAACACGATGAAGATCTATCTTAAAGTCCTGGTAGAAGAGGCTACAGTGAAAATTCAGCAATATTTTGAAGAGTAATCTTAAACTCTGGGTAGTATTTTACCCAGGAGTTCTAAAAGAATTCAAGCATGAAACAGTTGAATTATTCACTGCAATTTAACTCAAAACTGTCTCAATAACAGACAAAGATACTACAGTGCCAGGGGCAAATATGACACCAATTTTCCACAAGGACAACTGTGGCAGAGATATGGAAAATTACAGCAAATAAGTCTGGCTTCCTTATCAGGCAAACTAGCAGAATTTGTAATAAAAAACCCCATGCATTAGAAGACAACTGAATAAATAAGATATCTTTAATGAAACTACACAGCTTTTGTTAAGAAAAGTCATGTTTTCTTTGAAAAAGTCAGTGTGTATGCAGATAAAAAAGACTGACTGATACTCCACACTCCAAAAGACCTTGTCCAGAAATGTTTCTAATACTCAGAAATATTGATAGCTGTCAGCAGTTATTGAAAAATAGAACGTTGGGGAAAGTAAGTATTTTGAGTAAAGAAAAAAAAATGTTTTATGAAAAATAATACTTTAAAATTAAAAGACAACATGGCAAATACATGATACACA
Organism: Cariama cristata; assembly: GCF_000690535.1. Lineage (NCBI taxonomy): Eukaryota > Metazoa > Chordata > Aves > Cariamiformes > Cariamidae > Cariama > Cariama cristata. The sequence goes on along the minus strand of NW_009597592.1, from coordinate 19,138 downwards.
GAGGCATTTGCATTTTTAGAACAAAGTTGCTTTCATGCACTAAACAGCAAAAATAATTTGTCTGTAATGTTCCAAAATATTAAAGTATGGCAACACATAAAAAATGAAAAAGAGTTAAGTGGCTGATCCTTTTCTTGAACAGACAATAATTATATTTTGCAAGCTTCATGTTGGTTCACATAAGCTCTTCAGAAAAACAGGAGAGATATCTTATGGGTATGTGCATATGTAAATATATATGCATATAATATACATGCACTGCATTATTTTTGCGTATAATCACAAGAGATGTAAAAAAAAATTGACTTCAACCCAGCATTTCTTTATATACATATATGAGAACATATATATATTTCTGTATATTGTTTTAAATTAGATTTGACAGATTCTACATAAATTACATCACACTGACTTCTTCATAAATCATAACTTCAACTTCAGTCAGCTGCAGAGTGCTTTTAAACAAAACCAAGCTGCTCTTATTCAAAAACCAGTACTTAGAGGAAACTGAAAATACCTTGCAATCATTTAAAAACAAAAAGGAAAATTGAAAACTAGTTTATGGTCTAGTCCCAGAACTTAGACATAGATACCTTTAAAAGTGATTATTTTTATGAAAGTAGTTTCTGCACCAGTTAGGTTCAGATCCTCCTTTCTTCACTTACCACGTGCCTACAGCCACGTTAAGTTCCTTTCCTTGGTCCTGTGGGCTTTGGTAGCTTCATTTTCCAGACAATCCAGCTCACTGACAGCCATGAGTGTAATCAGCTCTGGATCCTGCTCTCCACATGGCAGACTGTTGTTTTCAACTACATTTAAAAAAAACATGTACCCATAGTGATGTGCATTGCATTCATACTAAATGTAGCCAACGCTTCTCCCCAATGCTACCAGTTGCTTTGCTGACAAGTTTACACTAACAGTATTTTAACTCTTCTTACTCTTCAGTAATTGCTATTACTGACAGAGGGACTACAGTTTTATTTACCAAGGCCTTAGTATTTGTTTGCTAAACTCTGAACAAGACTATAAATACATGGCACATAAATAAAGGGAGACTTTTCTGCTTGTCTGAGTGCCCGTAAGACAATTTCCAGCAGAGCTGCAAGCAGGCTGCCTCTCAGCTTTGCTACACTTCAGATACCCCCTCAGTCTTTCAAAACTAAACTTTAATCTGTACAGGGAAAAGGCAGACCCAGAGGGGACTGCTGGCAGCTGCTCTCTGACCTGTTAACTGGGACCAACTGGGAAAGACAACCACAAGAAAACAAAATAAACCTGGATATTGTCTAAAATCAAAACACAACAAAACCAAACAAACCTTACAAATATGGAGGATAGTATTCATGATCTTTTTGAGATTCCATTTGTTTCAGTCCTAGCGCTGACCTGGAAATACACTTGTATTTTGCTTAAATGAGAAAAACTGCATACGTGCACATTAGATACACACACCTTTCCATTTCAAGAATGACTTTTTGCTTTTCCTCACGAGCCTTCCTATATGCCAGTTAAGCGTTCTGGTTATAGAGGGCTGAATTACGCTGGAGGCAACAGAAATTGCAACATAGAAATGATAGATCATTTTCAGTTTTTCCTAACAACAAAAGCAACTGAGTATTTCATTAACACTATTTTCTTCCTGATTATAAAGCTTTGGAAATTGTTACAACATGTTTATGTTTGTATTTAAATCTATTTCAAATAAATATATAGTTTTATATAAAAGGCAATTTAAATACATATAATGATAAAATTAAGTTCCATTAATGTACTATTCTTTATTTTCCACAATAACAATTCACTGAGATTGTTATCCCTTTCATCTTAATTGGGTAATGTATTTTCCTCAATACAACTGTTAGAGAAAAAAATACTGTTTCTTTTACGCAATTTGCAGACCTTGTTAATCTATGTAGCAGTTATGATGCATATTTTCCTCCACCACTTCCCATAGTATTTTATTATTGTGCCATACAATCATCATTTTACATGTGAAATATATCACCACAATTTCATTGGCCTCAGCAATACTTGCTCGTTATTGCTGATACCTAATAAACAAATGGACAGCCAGAAAACAAAGGGCACACTGAAGTGTGCTCTTTTTTGAGAATTTCTCTGACCTACTACCCCTTCGTTACAGCTGATGTGTGCTAAAATCGGAGGAACTTCAGTACTGTCACGACTAGGATGAAATATTTATGTCATCAGAAAAAGTAAGAAGACAAAAAATGCAGAAGTTATTTATACGTGATCTGTTTCATGCAAGCACACAAACAGACTTCAAAAGGGCAGCTTACAAAACCAAGTTAGAAGAGAAGTAACGCAAATGCATCTTGGAAGCTCACTTGTCTCTGTGGCCTCTTGCTTCTGATTCTGCTAGTTTTATGTATATTGCTCTTGCAAGAGGGTTACTCGTACTTTTATTTAGCACTGTGTTTACTTCTTACGCTTTCCCACAAGCGCAGTGGTACTTTCAAACCAGTGAAGCTTTAGACGAGCGGATGCCAACCAGAAGTGAGGATGCGGATGGCTGCACTACTCTCACTCCTGGCATGGTAGCAGTGCAGTGCCTTTTGGTCCCCCTCCTCATCTGATCTTAATTCACCTTCAGAGACTGTGGTTTCTCCAATGATGACCTGAGTGCTCCCAGGAGAGGAGCCAACAATTCCAATGCCAATACAGGTCAGGCTTGATAAGCACATCTCTGGATCTAGTACAAAAAGTTAAGCAGGACATTCTAGTTTCTATCTGAGTCCTTTGCTAAACTGCCCTTTGAATTTTTTTTTTCCCTTTTTATAAAGAAAGGTCTTGGCAACAGCTTTCCACAGTTGGAGGCTTTTTTCTAAACAGCAGATGGACTATAATTTAGTTCCTTTCTTTCCCAAATAGTGATAGGTTGTCACCTATATAACATTTCAAAACTCCTGTTTGGCTGCATAAATAATGCATTATTCTTCAAAAGGGTTTTGTGTTATGAAAATTAAGACTCGGATTTAATGAAAGCTAATTTAAACAATCCAAAGAGAAGTAATTATGCCTAGAAACACTGTACATACCCCTAAGTTTCCTTAGTGCATCTTCATAGAGCATTGAAGATCTCTGACGTTACAGTGGCAAAACCAAATTTCTTTTATCTATTTGAAAGCAATATTTTGATTTTGAAAAAAAGTCTCCTAGGATAATTAGGATTAAGATCAAGTTTAAATCAAAAGAATATGAAAAGCTTTGTATAAATGACATATAATTGTAGTAAAAGCTGGATAGGAATAGATGGTTTATAATGTTTTGGTCAGTGACCTAAGTTCAAAGTCAGCCAAGGCTAAAATCAAAGTAGGTTTTTCAGTCTGAGTAATATAAATGTTATGTGAAAAGATTTACATTCTGAATGCTATCTAAGCAATTAATCCAGAGGGAATTATTTATAACTGCTAATTAGTTAGGCAACTACAAATGATATAGAATGGAATTATATATCAGTTCTCTTCTAAAATCTTGTGGGCTAATGTAATTTCGTTCCATTAGTATAAATCCCTTTACAATGAAGATTAAAATAAATGGGACTGAAACTTCCTTAGCTTTTGTTTCCAGTACTGATATAACGTACGCTTTAAACCCAAATCCACTAATAGGATGATGCTATCCAGTTGAGGGACTGACAGGGCTCACAGACTGTTATCAAAGTTCATGCTCTTTTCAAAAGTGTTATTTACTTCTATTTCTTCTAACATTTACTTCTATTATTTATTTCTTACTTACAAAAAGTGGAAGCAAACTTTTACTTTGTTTGGTCTCTTCCACTCCATTATATACAAATCTAAATACAATAAATAACTTCTACTTGTCCATGGATATAAAAGTTTTATTTCTGTATTTCCTGTAGACAGGATATTTTACCAACAACAACAACAAAAAATTATACCAGTTTATTTGGAGGTATTTTGGTTTTTTCTTAATTGGGAGATTAAAGAATTTTCAGAAAATAATATAAGCAGAATTTACTTTTCTGGAGGGATAATCACTGCCATTAAATTCTCTCTCCTGTACCAAGGCAGACCTCTTTTCCACACTACATAAACATACATATGTTTAATTTTAAGATTCACAGAGAATGATAAATGCTTCTATATATTCTTTTTGATAAACATGAGGTGCATCTAGAAAACTGACAAGTTTTAGTGTGTTTATTATAAGACAGGGCAATATAAGGTCATCTTTAGCCATAGTACTTTGGTTTAGGTTTTGACATATAGATGCAAGCAATAGGATGATTACACTAATAACTAGATCCAAACAAACTTTCATTATCCATAGAAGCACAGCAATTACATTTGGAAGACCTCCTGTTGTTTTCCATACACTTGGTCATCCTAGATTCCATCTGTAGAAATTTTTTGTCAGGTCTTCCTTACTCCCTTCACCTCTTTGGTCTCTGTTCCTTTGTGACAGCTGTACCCTTCCCAGAAGTTTGCTAAGGGAGAAGATTCTCTCTACAGTTACGATAGGCAAGGAAAGGACAAGTTGTGAAAGAAGTAGCTTACTTAGCTTTTAGAGCATTATCTTAAAACATGTGTCTAATATGCAGTATCTTGCATTTCACAGATTATTTCAGATATGTAGTATCTATTGAGAATAGAGAGCAGAGACTGCTGTAGACATCTTCCTCCATTATTTACATCTATGGAACAAAATCCTAATAATAATAAAACTGAATCACATAGTTCCTGTTTTGAAATAGCATGATTTCCATGAGACAAGTGTTTCATGTAGATTATCTGTCAAGCAGTGATGGCATGAAGATAAGAATTCCTCCATGGCCCACAAAAGATGACAAATACAGTGTATCCAATAGATTTAAACAAGAAATCTAGCGTAGGAAGGTGAAAGCTCCTTATAAAACCTATTAAAAGGCTTCAAGCGGAAAAGGCCTTTATAGTTTTCCCATAGGAACATAAAAGCCATAAGTGAACCCGGGACTTAGTTTGTGCTTTCACCTCACACCCACCTTCCTCTTTCCAGTTGGACAGAAGAATGGGGATCTTTCAAAGACCACTGCTGCTTTCCTTTGTTCACACTAAACTTCATGCTTTTGCAGTTCCTAAAAGGACACAAAGGTAGATATCGGCAATTATTATTATAGTATTGACCACGATATAACATTTAACTTAAAGAATTGTTTGCATCAGAAATATTATTTACTGAAAAAAACCAAACAAACCTCGTACAAATTAATACCAGAGAAAATGTATAGTGTGGAATATTTTCACAGAGATTTCAATTAGCAGGAACAAAAATTAATACATTACTTTTGCAGCTCTTGGAAAGTTTGTTGAACTAGAAATGATTTATCCTGGTAGGTTGAAGTCTCCTTCAGAAGGCTTCTGAATTTTCCACAGTTTAAAGGATTTGTGTTTTGTAAAATGAAATGACCCTATTAATCTCTATAATGTTGAAAGAATTTACTATCGGTTTATGAAGAACAACTCTTCCGTATCAAGAGCAGTAAGAACTTGATTTACATGCTGCTACTCATAAAGAAAGAGGTTAACATTTTCTCTTTCAAAACTGTGTAGAATTTCCTTAGGGTGATGGAACACTCAGCAGTGCTGCAGTCAAGCAGTTTTTTGTGCCAGAAAAGTTTGAAAGCATAAATTGGTCCCCTATGCAGAATCTATGTAGTTACAGATGCTCCTAATAAGTTTCAGAAAATGGCAATGAAAGGCAGCTCAGCTATAACTCTGGGATCTCAAAAGCCAGGTGTAGCTCATAGGCAATGGTTATATTCTTTGGGACAGACAAACAGCCCGCTCAGTAGGCGCTCTAGACGTGATCGATTACTAAGAGACAAAATAAAAACTACACAGATTAAAGATCTTGAACTGTGATCTCTGTTCTCTTGGTGCTTTTATGATACGGTGAGAAAAGGCTGTGGAAATCTCAGATTCCAATATTTTTAATCTATTTAATTAGAAAATTCCACATATATACAAAAATTGATCACTTGCATTTAACTGTAGTATTATACTGCCTACTATCCCCAAAAAGCGAGCAGGCGCCATGAAGATACTCTCGTACAAGGCACAATGTTACTCCAAACAAAACAGAAATAGAAAATTTCTTTTGGAAAACTGGCTGAGAAGTTCACAAGAAGGTCACAAGAGCCAACAACTGTACAAACTAAGCTAAAGTATTATTGCTGTATTCATTAGCAGTTTAATATGCAGAGTAATTCTGAGGGAGAGACTACTAAGGAGGTCAAATAAAAAACCCAATAACCACTATTAGTAGCTCATTGATTTGTTTGTCCAATTAATTTTAAACCTTACAAATTACTGTCTGCCACATGACTAATCTCTGACAAATTAACAATACAGACTGAAAGTCAGTATTTACACAGATTGGATACCAACAAAGCAGACTGTCAAACTATGTGGTTTTAGATTTGTTTAATTGGAATTTCAACAAAATCAAATTCAAAAATAAGGTCAAAATAAACTAATTCTGTTTATTGATATGAATTTCTTGTCAGTTCAGGAAGATATTGAAGAAATTTATTTCAATCTAAAGTTGATTCATTGTTAGATATTTAATTAAGTTTATTTTCTAGAACTTTTACATATACTTAAATCTTCATGTGAATGACATTGACACCACCAGGATTCTTTCATGTATATGAAGCAGCAAATGTCATCCACAAATTCATCTCAGTTACACCAGTGTTAATCCAAAATAATTTCTATCAGCTCTTCCAGATTTGTTAAAATGTAAATGGGATCAGAATCTGGCCTTGCAATGTAATTATTCAAATGGAATTGTCATCTAAGACATTTATTCAATGCAAGTGTTCCCCATTATCATCTAAACTAAGTCATAATTATGCATCTAGTGTTACAAGTAACTACAAAATTAACAGCAGGCAATAAATTTGTCCGAAGATCTTATGTGACAGAACAGATACTGCAATAGACAGAAGGCAATAGACAGTTCAGTATGACATACTTATGAAAGTAACGGATTGTACAGTGAAATTTTTGGACTTCCTACATGTACAACATACTTTAAATTTTAGTGTTACACAAAGAAGAGAAATAACTTTTTGTTTTTGTCAAATGCATGGATTAGACTATGCCTTCACTCCACTGATAACTCTTCAAAAGGTTCTAGTTGCTTTAGATTTTTAATGAATTTTCCAGCTATCAGAGCTAGCTGCAGAAGTACATCAAAATGTGCAAAAACAAGTGCATAAACAGAGAACAGAGAGACAAGAAATAAGAAGATGTCATGAAGAAGATGAGTCAAAAGGCAATACTGTCAAATAAAACAGCTGATAGATCAAGCCAAAGCATTTCCTACAGCATATCATATTAACATACATAAACCAGGAAATAAAGGAAAAAAGGTTGTGGTCAGAATAGTAATAGCTGCAAAGTCAAGGTGCACAAGACACAAACAGACCAAATGGCAAATAGACAGTGAGACAAAAATGAATGTTAAATTACAAAATTTTCCCCATGTTTGCGGAAGAGAACCAAGCAGAGGCAAGACTTAGAGGAATTGTGTTCCTTTCTGTATTCCAGCTCTGAATGGCACAAACAACATAGGAGTTAATGCTTTTGGTTAAAACATATGGAAACATCAAGTCTCACAGTATCTCAGACAATCAATTTATCCTATAGAGGAAAGAAAAAAAGCTATGCGGAATATCATACGCATAACAGATAACGCACAGTGCGTGCTGTGTGTATAAGAGATTAGCGTGATATTTCTCTGGGACTGCAACATATGGCATGTCCTGTTTAAAGACAGCTTGTACAATTCAGCTAGCTCAGCACCACTGTAATGCCTGGAAAAGATAAAAAAACACCAGAAAGCACTTTCAGGAAGCACTTTGCAATAGGTGACAGCACACAGTCAACTGAACAATACTGCAACCTGAATACTGATTTATCTTGCCCTTTTCCTTGCCCAAGAATTGAACAACTACCGTAATATTACAGAAATATTACCTAATAGAAAAATTTAAACAAAACAAAGTCCTACGGTTATCTTTTGGATTTACCTTTCTTCTTTTGGGAATCCTATTCTACTATTCTGTTCTTTCTATTCTACTATTCTACTATTGTTCCTATTCCATTATTCTACTATTCCTACACATCAAAGGTATTTCAAAATCTAGAAAACTAGAACTTAGTGTCACCTAACTAAGGATGTTCACCCCAAATGGTGAACTAAAAGCCAGTGACCTACATACGTATGTAGATTACTGTCTTTAGATGTTTACACAAAGTATATTTAATGATACACAGATTATCTATTCCACATAGTAAAAGAGATTACTCACAAAACCAAGCCTGTTGCAGCTAAGGTATTGAGGTAAGTCACCGAAAGAAAGTGAGAGAGTTTTATTCCCATTGAGGCAAATTAAGCTGAGGTTGAGATTAATTAAGCAGGAAAGTACAGTACATGACACCTTGTCTAATAAAGACATTTGCATATTTAAAGAAAGTGAAACAATATCTGGTTTAATTAAGTAGGCTGCTCCTTCAGGTTAATGCATTCAGGGGAAAAATTAAATCTGTCTAGAATCTCTGGAAGAAATAGGAGATCAGCTGTAGGAAATTGGCCTCCTGAAATGTGATTAATGGACTTGGATGATGAGGAGTGACTCCTGCTAAACCGTCAGGACTTGCTATGAGACAGGGGCTGACATTTGGAGGGGGGTTGTGTTCTCTAAGGCAAAAAGCAATGCGTTCTCTGGGAGACTCCCCTGCAACTACGAATCAGTTCTCAAGTGTCACCTGTATACAGAGGCTTTTCTGCAGCTGTCTAGCTATGATGATGTCAAAATATTTGACATCTAATTTGCTCAAACAGCCTAAGAGTTTCACATTTCCTTGGCTTTCTTGTATATACCAGAATGAAATGCTTATGCAGCATTTCACAAGGCATCTGACCAAAAGGGTGTGTATTTACTGCTGCTACGCAGGTTAGGGCTGCCCACTATCTGGTAGACCTTTTTCTCTCATTCAGTGCCAGTGATCAGTAGAATTAAAATTACATTCTACATTTCCATAACTGCTGATTGAAGGTGTCAGTTTCTAATGTGTATTCTTTGTAAATGTTTTATGTCCTTTGACTTACCCATGTGAGTCCAAAGGTAGTGAGAAGAAATCTGTCGAAGTGATCAGAAACTCCACTGCCAGGAGTGTTTTAAGGCAAGGAGGCAAAGTTCCTTTATGCTCTAGCAGAAACCAATACAAAGCAAGAACAGTAAGCTGCTTCTCTATACTGAGCATCACAACGCCCTTCAGAAAGAGTGCCAGTCAGAAAGAAAAGGGAAAAGGAAGTTTTAAGCTGAGATTTCCAGAGAAAAATGGTGAAGGTAAAGGGAGGCTCCAGTAAGATCAAAAGGGAATGAAATGCCTGTACTATGGACACAAATTTATGCATTTTTCGTTTTCAGAGAAGCAATTTGATGTCATTTCACTTTATGTCTGGCATATTACGTAAATATTTTCTGCAGAAATTTGACATTTCCATGGTACGCCTCATGTATAATCTGACCAGGGAATAAAGCAGACGTCTGTCTCACCAAAAAGCACTGAAGACATCACTGTAAAGTACATTGATTTTTCTAGTGAAGAGCTCTGGACGTCAAAGCTTTGTGGACTCAACTTACAAATCTCAGCAGCTCTGCAAGTTTCTGCTTGAACCTTCAAATGAGAATCATGAAGCAACGTGTACAAAAGCCTAACTTATCAGTATCTAGAACAGTAAAAGTTACCGCAAGGGATAAATACAAGGGCTGGATAAATCAACATTTAATCTAAGCTTATTAAGTGAGTCATGCTTGATAGAAGCACATTTTCCTGCTTTTTATTGCCTAGCATTGTTCAGGATGCATCTAACAATTAAAAACATAACCATTGTACAATGAAAATTGCCAAAGGTATTAACCAATTATATAAATGAAAACTTTTACTCCTAGCATTTTCCATTATAGTAATACATTCAGTGTACAGTCAACATTCTTCAGATGCTTCAGGTTTCTAGTAATTTACAATCATTACACCTTTGCTTTTTGTAAGTCAGTCCACTTAGCCAAAAAAAGATTAAAAAAATATAAATCCTCACATAACACTACCTACAGCCTATGTTCTTCCAAAGAATTCACACTGAAAATAAACGGGCAATAATGAGATCAGTTACAACAGCCTGTATGTTGTTTCTGTCTGGTAAATATTGAGAAATCAACAACTTCCTTCAAAATCAGACAGAAATACTGTAGAGTGTTTGCACTGATTTCCAAGAAAACCTGACAACCTTTTTTTCAAAGTGAGACTGCAAATAAGAGTCTGACTCAGCGCTGGACATCTGATTCCAAAAAGTAAAACCACTGCTTCATTTGAAAGACTACAAGCAGTCACCACGCTGCTTTGCAAAGTGCATTGTAGGCAAAAAGTAGTTTAGTGTACTCAGTGTAATCATACCATACAGGGTCCATGAAAGGTAGTAGTTGCAGTCCTGTGTTTTGTTTATGCTCACACTGCCACATTTTGCTAGGTATCAGCAGGTATTCAGGAGATTTTGTGACCTTGTGTTATTTTACGGAGTATTGTGTGAGTGATTTGAATAGACCTCACTCTTCCCTATATCAGGTTATTGCTCATGAACAGGGCTAAGATATCAATAATCTTCATATAATGAGATAAGTATTCTTCAGATAAATTTATACTAGTTCAAATCTAACCTAAAGTAACAGTTAAGTATTCTGGAACAGTTAAGCACATTGTGACAGCAAATCTGAGAGCACAGAACAGTGTGAAAATAAAAACACAAGCAGTACGAGATTCTTTTGTGATTTATGACATGTTTCTTGTTGAAGTGAAAGGCATGACATAGTTTGATCTCTGACAATACAGCTCAACAGAAGTGGCAGATTCTGAAACACTTCTGTTCGCTGGAAGGCATCCTAGGTGTCAAGATATTACTGAAAAGTTGTATGATATGAAATTGTATACATTTATGACTTTTTTTGTATGTACACAAATGGGTCTTGGATATATTTCACTAAGAGAAAATTCTTCATTTGTTAAATCAACACTATGATAATTAGCTATTCCTCTGCACATATAAACCAGCTCTAATGGTCTAAGCAGTCACTATCTCTAAATTCAAGTCTGAAGTGTGCTTGCCAATCTGATCTATGACTTTGTTTTGGCTATTTTTTCCCTGCCAAAAATAATTGCCTGAGAAGAACTGAGGGGCAAACAGGAACAGCCCCCACCACCTCCAGCATCAGAGATCTATGCACATGGATCTGCAAAAAACCCTACTTACACCTGTGAAGCTGACAGCCAAATGCCACCTGTTTTCAGATTTATCTCTATAGGTCTGTCCAAGGAATTCATGTACCAAGTTAAGCTGTGCTCACTGCTTGAAGACACTCATCATAATTTTGGAACGTCTTTATTTTTGACTCAAAAAAAAAAAAAAAAAAAAAGAGAGCCTTTAAACTACCACAGCTGTTATATTGCACATTGTTTCAAAAAGAGGATGAAATAGTAATGTGAAACACAAGGGCAGAAATATGACCCACAATTGCAAAGGCAGATCCAAAGCTCTGTGTGTGCACTCTATCTCTTTAGCCAACTTAAAGCAGGTGTGCTATCTATCTCCAAGTTTATTTCTGAATAGTGATGCCATTCTGAATTTGAAAAACACGTGTTCTATGGGTATATTTTGCACGTTATTGTCCTACTGTGATGTACAGACTAACGGATAGCTGGCAGCCATAGCTGAAGTCCAAGGATGCACATAACAGTGGCACAGAGTGTATGTCCTTCAGAAAAAAAAAAAAAGAAAAAAATGGAAAAAAAAATTTACCAGCTTTCAGGATCTTAAAAGGATCAAGGCATACAGGCATCCTAAATTACACAGCCTGTTAGACTAACCCTTCTCATTCTCTAGACATGTTCAACCCCAGAAGCAAAAATTTAAAGCAAATATAACCCAAGTGAGCATGTAGACATGTATCTCTGCAATTATCAATGAATAGACCTACTGAGATCCATCTTAAAATATCTCATGATTTTTCTTCAAGTAATAAGCAAAAATGTCTTTCGCTGCTTTTTTTATAGGACAGCATTCTCCAGCGCTGAGCCTTTGGTGATGCTTTTCTATTGCTGAAGGGTTTTACAGCTGCCCCTGACTCACTGTTTTTAGGCTTATTTTCAGTGCAAACCTCTGCCCAACAAAGTCTTTCAGCAGCTGAGATATGCATCTGTCTATAACACTATTGGTGATTCTCCTGATCTCTTAATTGCTTAAATACATGATTAACATCTTCAGTAGCTGTAATGACTAAGCACATCTTAAAGTTTGACAAGGAACTCTGATCCTCTCTCCCCTTCAGACTGCTATTGGAAGGTCACAAAATGTACAAGTTACTTGAAAAGCAATAAAGACACTGAGAGGTTCCAAAGGTAAAAATGTTATAATATTGCAATATACGCTGTTATTAAGTGACATGTACTTTAAATGTCTGCTGTATCACTTGCAGCAATTTTTGGTAAAACAAAATAATAAAATTGAAAATCATTATTAACATTATTCTATTCGTTGGTTTGAAAATTGAGGGAAAAAATATAAAACTCTGTGATTTGTAGGACAGGCCAAGGGCAAGGGCAAGAAAACTTCCTGAAACACTCTAAATGGTTTCATAGGCAAATACTCCAGAACAAAGTTAAATGTTTTAAGATTAATGCTTAAATGTGGCACAAACAGCAGCTCGTTATCACAAAACAATAATGTAAACGTTCTCAACAACTTAGGTTGCCTCTAGCTGCCTTCAGAGTACTTCATCTACCAGAAATTTTCAAAAATGGAACTATATTTGTAGTTTCATTTTCAATATCGTTTCAAAAATAATGGAATTTGAGAAGAGACTTCATTCTTAAAATGAAGTGCTACTCAGTGATTTACATCTGCAAGAAACATTAGCCAACTTACTGAAGGTATTTTGATGCTTAAAAAAATGTTAGGGAGGGAACGTCCAAAGATATACAGCAACATCAGAGTGATAAACTGCATTTTAAGTTGTGGAATAAATATGGCCCTAGTAATAATTGTCCCTTTTTACTAGCAGGACAAGGTTAAAATTTAATTTTTTTAATAGTTAAATGTTAAAAGCTGTATCCTGCAGTATTATACACAAATGGCTTATGTTACTATTGACTTTCATGGGGAGAGGTCAGGCCATTAGGCCCAGCTCCAGGAACATACTTAGGCATATGTTTAAGTACCTGGTAATTATGCATATACTTAAAATAGGGTATATGTTAAAATTTCATTACAAATACTAATAGACTTAAAAAGCTGTTGCGATCAACAATACCCTATTAACATTGTGCTAAAACACCTTCCCCCAGCACGCTCCCCAAAAATATAAAATAACAGAGCAAGCAGTAGCATGCAATATACGTCCTGCTTCACTTTCTCAAGCTAATATAGCTACGATGACTGGAAAACATCAGAGGTGAAAAGCAAGAAATAAGGCAGTTCTCTTCATGGATAATGGTCACAGAACCAGCTTGGTCACAAGCCTACAAAAGATCTGCAGTTTAAAATATTTTCTTTTTCCTTAATCATTATGTAATCTGTTTCAAATTGTTCTGTTTTGGGGGTGTACTATGCAATAAAAAGAATCAGCAACTGAATATCCCACTCGTTATTTTTATATTTTAGTTCAACCGCTTTTCCAAGAAGTGGAGATGTCTGTCATAAATTATGCTAAAACAGGAATTTACATAAACTGCCAGTTAGAGAACATTAGGAGAGTTGTCATTTAGTTGTAATTTGCAAATGGCCTATGAGGCAGAATTGTAGAACCTAGTAAGACAGGCATATTTAAAAAATAGATGATAACCAAAATATTACTGTATACACTCGCTGTGGATTTCTTATTTATTCTGTTCCTGCCCGTCAGGCTCATATGTATGTACTGCTAAAAAAAGCCGCAGGTACCTTCCAACCTGCAATACCAACATTTACTCTGCATGTTCTTTTATGTCTGCTCTTTTAGCCTGCATGATCTTTCCCACTAACGTATTTTAAAAAGTCTTTGTGCAATAATGTAGTCAAAATTGCCTGATTTATTTTCAAATTATTGTAATTTAGTTATTCAGAAGCAGTACATTTTTATCCTCATGTTTATCTGATACATATTCTGATGTAGTAGTTTAAAAGACAAATGTAATTTTATAAGACACCATTAGATTGCATGTTTATTTTAAAGATTAAAGTGGGAGACAGATCAATTTCTTCTAAACTGTTCATTCAGTGTAATTACACACATTTTAAACCACATTTATTTCATCTTCCATGTGCATAAATCCAATGAAACATTAATTTTTCTATTAAAAAAACCCATGTGTTATTGGAAGACAGCAACCATCATCCGTGCTCATGAAATTAGATTGGATAGGTTTGGTTTTGATAACTTATATTAGAACAATCAGGTCTTAGTTTTGTTATCAAGATCTAAAATGTGCATATTCCTCACATCTGATAAAAAGTTATTCTAGGCTATCTATTTCAAGGGAGATGATATAAAAAGATTACTTTCAAGGTAATTTTTTTCCTAAGGCATTATTCCTAAAATAAGCCATAAAGCAAATTATTGCTATACTGAATAAAATATATTTGAGCTAATGATTTGTACACTTTATAAGCTTATAGTGAGAATGGAAGAAATGTAAAAAAACATTATAGATTAATAAGTATTTTATTAGAAAAAAATGAGCAGCTTACTCTCCAGTCTGACTGGCCAATAACAATGATTTGTTTCTAATAGGAGGATACTTTTGTTTTATTAAAAAAGAAACCATTACGTTTAGTGTTGTCACCTATTCACAGTCAGATTTTGTAAAGTGTTTGAACCCAACAGTTAATTTGTTATTTTCCTCTGTATTCAGTTTTGCTCCAGCATATGGTTTATGTGTGATGAATATAAATATAGCCTGATGAAACGCTCCTTAGAGTGGTTGAACAGTTTAGAGAAGGTAGACAAAAGGGGAAATAAATTTTTAAAAGACAAAATCCAAGGTCTAAATACCAACCTACTTGCTCAAGTTCAGCTTCTGGAATAGACACAGAATCCATTTGCAAGACATCTAGATGATACCAACAAAACAAATAAGAGTCAACATGTTTTTTTCAGAATGAATCATTTCAAATCCTTCAAATTTTTTTTTTTGCAGTACAGTGACAGGTCTTGGGGATGAGAGAAAAACAGTCTATATAATTCATCACGACCTTGCTATTTTACAGTCTCACACGATACTCTCATGAGTGAACACAAAAAAAGACTGTCTAGATGAAGTTTACCCTATGTGGGATGATTATTAATCACTGTCAGTCTAAAAGGATGAATAAAATGCAGTGCAGATATGTCTTTCCTAGGAATTCAGTATTTTGTAGTATTATCATGGGTGAGAGATGAAAAGTATCCTTATTAAATTGTCAGATAATACTGCTGTGGGAGACAGTACAACTACATAGCAAGAAAAAATAGAATTTATTGTGATCTTGACTAATAAATGAATATGGAACCACTGTATATGAACTTCAGTGATACAGACTGTAGGAAGCTTTGCTAATTTTAAAGTCAGTATCCTACCTTTTTTTTTTTTTTCTTCCTTCAGAAAATATCCATAGACATGAGGAAGCTACTATTTTTTCCTTTGTCCTTGCAAGTACTCTGTAATCTTTGTTTTATCCAGACAGAAGATAAGGCTCATCACATCTGGTAATGATTCTTGTGCTCTGGTCAGACCTGTCAAGTCATATTGACCAATTATTTTGAAATAAGCAATCCTGTGAGTTGATTGATTCTCAAGAAATATGAAGTAAGAAGAACAGAAATATTACTTTAGCCTGTATGTGGCATCTGTAAAATTGTGTCCAAATTCTTTATCCATGTTTTAATAGGAAATTTAGTACTTATAATTTAGTATTTATTTAGTATAGAAATTTAGTACATATAATGGAAGAGACTCAAAAACGTGCAAGGATGACTGGATGAGTCAGTCTTACATTTTTTAAAAAATGTTTTTGTCACCCAGTTGAGGATTTGTAGGTATTGACATCTACAGAGTCAGTCCGAGACAGGAAATCACATGCCAAAGGGGCATTCATGAGCTCAGTAAAGTGGCAACTCAAACTTCACTAAAACTATAACCGTATTTTATCTGCTGAGTATAGTTTATATTTCCAAAAGATTATGAAAAACATTTTGTATGTATTTTTGTCTTCAATTTATTAATGCATTTTCAACAAATATAAACCAAAAAGCTCTCTCCATTCTTCTCTAATTCTTAGCACAGAATAGAACAGTCAACAATACCTCTTTCAGTGTAAATGCATCACCTCAGGTCGTCAAGGAGGCAGATGTTACCTTTGTCTTCCCAAGCATTTCCTGAATCCTTAAACGCTGTTAGAAATCGTTCTACATATCCTTCTACAAATCTGGCAGTGTAGTGCTGCTGCCTTCACAATTAGCAGAGTTTGTAGGGAGGGCACACAGCAAACTTATCCAAAGTACTGTTCTCTCCTCTTCCTCTGCTGCCCTGTTTGGGGGTGCCTAGTATGAGAATCAGCCAAATACTGTATAATGCTGATGCACACAGTCTGGTTTATAGTTTTCTGTTTTGTCTTTTAAATGCTCATCTATATTTCAGTAATTTACCTCTCCCATGATGATCAGGGAAGGAAAACAACATTTTGCATACGTAGAGTTAAACACCAACAATGGCTAACTCAACGCAGCCAAATTATGTTTTCCACAACCTTAAATTCTGCAAACCTTAAAAACAGAAGGTTCAGCTGTTGACATAGCAATGTAATTAACATTTCTTTTTCCATGAAAGACAAAGTGTATTTTGGAACAAAAGTTCAGATACTTTCAAGACCACAGGAAACTACTAATGTCTGTTCTTGAAAAAAACCTATGCAGCAAGTGTTTTCTTTTTCTTTAAGAATCAGATAGCATTTTCAAGTTCATTCAAATCTTGAAGAGCAGAATAACTTTTATTGCCTATTTCTGTTTTTAAGGGGAGCTGGGTGCTTAATTTGCTTTGAGAATCTAGCAACTATATTCTTAGTCGCTGAAGGAATGAGGACACACTTGTTAAAACCTGTTCAGCTAATTTGACACATATTTGCTAGAAGAAAATATGTTACCTTACAAGTTGTCTACTTCTATATGATGTTAAAATACATTTAAAATATTTTTCTGTAGTGAACTGTGCTATTAATTTACACGACAGAATTCAAGAGCTGAAAAGATTTTCCAGGAATTGAAGTGACTGATGTCAACATTTTTCATATTTTACAGAAAAAAGAAAAAAGCCATTTGCTGGCATGGAAGTAATCTAGTTTTGGGATTACAAACATAAACCTCATCTATATCAGTGTAACAGAAACAATCTTTCTTTTAAATTGTTTTCTTACAGTCTATATAGATTACACAAGCACATCTGTAAACCAATCTGTGAGTATTTCTAATCCCAGTGTCTCTGTTCTACCCAAGGGTAAATAAAATAAGCTCCTCTTGAATCTGCTGAGAACTGAACAAGTGCAAATTGTGGGCAGGATGTGACCCATACAGTCATCATCTCATTCCAATTTGAATTAAAGTATGGAACTGCTATGTGGAAAGATACGTTTTTAAATGTCTAGTACACAGAGCCAAAAGATTTGGCTTTTAATGGCATTAATGAGTTTCTGCCTCCTCATATGTCATTCATTCTGGCCTCAACACTACACTTTTCACCAGGTCACGGAGCAGCAGTATAAACTGGATCCTGAACACGACCTAGATTAAAACATAAACATAAACAAATTTGCTATTTTTTTTCTGGATGCTATTCAGGATCTGTTTGACAGCTTACAGAAGGCAGGCTGTGTATCTGGCTGGAACGGGTTGGCACATGCCCCAAGCCCAGTTTGTCACTGAATCCATGAAACTGGAGACTAACTTGCCTTTCTATTATTTATGGCACTGCAATGAACGACAATCTCCCTCCCCCTAAAACGGATGAGGGACAAGAATGCTCTTATTTAATTACTCAAGGGAAATATTGACACTTTAAATTCACTTTCATTTCCTTTCTTGTCAATACCTTTCCTTTCTTTACTATTGCTTTTGTGTGCTTTCGCAAATCTTCCTTTCAGGAAAAATCACTGCAAAGACTCTTATTCTTCTCCAAATATATGTATTTTGTCTTTCTTTTTCCTTACTGCCCTTGAACACAAACATCAGCCTGCTTCTTAAAAAGCCTATCTTCACAATAACTGTTGGAAGTAATTACTCTGTAAAAGCCTTCCATTGCTCAGGCAGTCTCACACTTATGAATCAGTGCTTTGTTTTACCAAACACAGAAGATGATCTCTCCAACACAGTCAGTTATCTCTGTGACAGAGACTTTTCCCCCTCATACTCTCTAATGGCAGTACCAAAATGCAGAAGAGGAACCCACAAGCAAGCTGGCTAACTCCCAGGCCTCCAGCTTTCAGCAGGTGCTGGAAGGGATGTGTTCCTTTCCACCTGAGCTGTCAGTGAACAGTAATCACATTAACTTCATTGCCAGACAATACCACTAACTCTGCCTCCATCCTGCAGCTCCAGGCAACGCATCTTCAATGATTTTAAACGTCAGCATAAGACACAGGACTAACAATACTCCGCTACTGGGATCATGGAGTAACCCTCACAGATTTTCTTCATTTTTTTAAATAATAATGTAGTTATGAAATTAATTATACTGATAAAAATTCTGTAACAATCAATTAATATGATCATTTTAGGGCAGGCTAACTGGCATGCCTGCTTACATCATCTTACATAAAATCTCCTGCTGGAAAAGAAATTAAAAAAGAACTTTGCTCTTAAAATGTGTTGACCTGTGGAACTTCTCTATGAATTAAGAGACCTTTGTTACATAAAAAAGGTAAAATGTGTTGCATCAAATGAAATGTTAAAATTTGGAGAAGAAAGAATTATCTTGTGATGATATCCTCCCCTGCAGAGTTATCTGACTAACTAAAAAAATATTAGTTTTTTTATTTATAAATA
>NW_009597591.1:0-603 GCF_000690535.1 Cariama cristata | reverse complement strand
TTACGCTCTGCCCTGACTTTAAAGAGGAAAGCAAATGAAGCGAGAGCATGGTGGCAAGCACTTCTTGTTCTTAGTTTAAGCGTTTTTCTCCCTGCTTTCTGTTCCTTTGAGACTACACTCATTTCTTGATCCTCATTCTTGCCTTCCACATCCTCACCCCCAACACATAAGGTCTTATGTCCTTATGCTCAGCTGTGCAATGGTGGATGGAGGCTACCCGTGCTTAGAAGAGACTCCCATCTCCCACGTGCCACATGCCCACTGCTCCTCGATACACTGAATACTTCACCCTTCTGATCTTCAAAGTACCGCACAGATATCAACTCATCTTCTCTCAAACTTCTTTTAACTTCTACCACATACACTTTCTATGTTGTTGCCTCATGGTGATGTATTTGGCCTGTTCTTGTCCTGATTTGTTATTTTCTGGCTTACTGAATTTGAGATTTTAGACAATCTGTTGAATGGAGCCTGGGTTTTGTTTCGTTTCATCTTTAAGATTTTATAACCACAATGCACCCTTACCATCTA
Source organism: Cariama cristata (assembly GCF_000690535.1). NCBI lineage: Eukaryota > Metazoa > Chordata > Aves > Cariamiformes > Cariamidae > Cariama > Cariama cristata. The sequence goes on along the minus strand of NW_009597591.1, from coordinate 72 downwards.
TCTATAACATATACCAAAGGGAAGGACTAACTTGACACTGCAGTAACAGACAAAACAGGCTCCTCTCTCTCC
>NW_009597590.1:1045-2722 GCF_000690535.1 Cariama cristata | reverse complement strand
CAGTAACATAAAGTAAAGAGTGATTTTTTTCTGATGGAAATTTTAAGCTTTGTGAATGCATTCGGCTCTGGCTTGAGCTCATGGAATGGGATTGGGTGCATCTGACTTCCGTGGACACTGTAAATCCAATGAATTTTCTTTCTTTTTTCCTTTTTTTTCTTTTTTTTTTCCTTATTTTTTTAAAAAAACCCCATCTTTCATTTATTGGACAAACTTTCATTTGTTCATTTATTTAAATGTCAGAACACAGCTAACTGAGCTATTAAAATACAACTCATTCTCAGTCACTTTTCCAGTCCTTTCAGACAGGGCTAACTCCATGTTTTGTATGCAGTATATACACCATAATCTCTTCCCATACATGCAAGCACGTACAGATGTATAGATATGCACAGCACTTTGCTGCAGACACTTAAGAAGGACCTACAGGACGCACTGCTGTGAGGAAGTTGTTGTTTGGCTGGTGTGAGAGGGAAAGATGTATGGGTTTTAACATGCAAGGATTTGTTGAAATTCTGCCAGTCATTCTTGATTGATAAATTTGCCTTTCATAGAAGATGCTAAACCCCTTTGGCTCACATAATTCAAAATGTTGCCTATTGTAAGTGATGATGTTTTAATAGATTTGGAATGATGAATTTTGTTTCTGCTTACTTTAAGGTGGATACCCTGCGTCATGTTATCAATCAGACGGGAGGATACAATGATGGCTTGGGAGGAAATTCACTGTACAGTCCACATAATTTAAATGTGAGTACCCAGGGGAACAATAGTTTGGAGAGCCATAAGCACGGTGTCAGGTAAATGCAGTCATTAATACATGCGTTAATTACTCTTGCAATAGCATTTTTAAATATCGCATCTTTGGGGATGAACCACAGAATAGCCCTTGATACAGCTATGACTCTTGATAATGTAAGAAGAGAGAAATTCCTAGAGCCGTGACTATAAATGATTTGAATTTTTATGTTTTTTAGCCTTACGAGTTAAAAAGTAATAGCCTTGGAGAGAAGGCTCTTGTTCCTCTCACAGAGATGGTCAGATAACTCTGGACTTGTGTCTGACACTGCCTGCAGTCGGATACCAGGATTGTGCTCTTGATATACTTTTAGCCATTTCAAGGGTGCACATTTTTCCTGTGTTTGAGAAGTACTTTTGGCCTTGTTACTCCAAACAGGAGAGAGCAGTAAGTCTGGCAAACAGATGCTAGTAAATTGAGGGATTATACGCTTGATGGTGGTAGGTGCTAAATGTCCTACCTCTCGCTGTAAGCGATGAGATCTGACAGGGCTCAGACCCTCGCAGGCTGGACCCCGCAGCCTGCACAGAAGGCGCCAGGATAAATAAACGCAGAGATCTATTCTTCTGTCGGCCTGAAAGCCTGGGATGAAATACCACCCACAGCAGCAGCCTCTGTGGCGAGGGCTCCACAGCAGATCCTTTTCATCCTTCATTTCCAGCTTGCTTCTCTCGTTTACAACTTCAACAATTAAGGCTTTAATTTTTTTTTTTTAATGTTTCATATTTGCTTGAGAGGTGACTTTCATTTGTTTTCCTTCATATTCATGGACTTTAAAATTACTGCAGAGAATTCCTTGTCTAGCGACCGTCTCCCCCATCCCAGGGGCCACCCCTGTGTTTCACAGCCCGCTGTGGGTGGGGGGGTGGGTGCTGGGC
>NW_009597589.1:8474-8798 GCF_000690535.1 Cariama cristata | reverse complement strand
GTGAGGGGATTCATCGCCTACTTCGCTAGGGACCAGGGTTTGCTCTCCCGCCCTCCCAGGACAGGGATCAGGGTTGATTTCCTCTCGGGTGCTGCTGACAGAGGAGAGACCACGAACTTCTTTGGCAGAGGACACCACGGGAACCGAGACACGCTCGCTCTCACAGAGACGCTCTCTCAGGAGCACAACACACATGCTTTTAGGGCATCTGCTTTTTCCATCTGCGTGCTCGGGACCTACGGCGGCCCTTGGGGGGCCAGTTAAGCTGTGAACCGCAGGCCCCGAGTCAAGCAGGTGAGATGAGTTTCAAGGGCAGCACAGGTC
>NW_009597589.1:0-8435 GCF_000690535.1 Cariama cristata | reverse complement strand
GCCGCCCGCCACACCGGGGTGCTGCTCAGACTCAGATCAGCCCCCACATTTTCTGGAGATCAGCCTTTCCTTCTCTTCCATCTGCAAGCGCTGAGCAAGAACACGAGTTTGGGACAGGTCCTGACACACAGGCGCAGTAATCCAGTCTCTGGGGCTCCTCGCAAAACCTTCAACCTCCCAAGACACCCAAAGGGCCCCAGGAAAGACACACAGCTGGTTCTAACCTAATTAAACTGCCTCCAAAGCCCGGCCCAAGCGCAGCTGCAGCAGACAGTGAGCCTGTGCACGGGACAGCCCTTTCTGGGAGCTCTCCTCCCCGCAGCAGCAACCAGAGCACCCAGAGCTGCAGCCTGCGCTACCTCGCAGCCCTCTCCGAGCCAGAGCGGCAAGCCCCGGCCGGCATAGGGCCAGGGCTGCGCAGCAGGGCCGGAGAGACAGCAGTAACCGCGCAGGGCAAAGGGACCGAAGCCCCAAGTCCCTCTTCCCCACCCCACGCCCCTGCCACGACCCCACCGCCTTTGAAACCGAGGTCAACTTGCTCTGCTGCTACCAAACAGAAGGGTCCAGAGAAGCAAGGCGCCGCCACGCGCGTTCTCTTAATGCCTGCTGTCACCAACAGAAATGAGAGTTGAAGGCCGAGGAGAAATTAAAATGGCAGCACCAACAATGGAACGGCGTGTGACGCTTCAGAAAGGAAGAGAACGATGTCTGGTAGGCTCCGGGACTAAGCTCCGGTTATCTTCAGGGGAGAAAGGGACGTGTCAAAGCCAGGTTCTCTGCGGAGATCTTGCTCTTCTGCCGGTTGGCAAAAATGTGCCAAAGAAATTTGTAGTCTTTCCCCCCACGAGCATGTCGATTCTCTGCCAAAAATGTCTGTGACCCAGGAACGCTGCAGATGGCAGACAGAGCCATGCGTCTTAGCAGAGAGGGGGCTGCGGCATTCCCAACATTCAGAAAAAACTTCGGCCCCTTTTTTTTTTTTTTTTTTTAATTTAAAAATTTCTTCCTTTGCGATTCCCCACGGCTGCGCTGGCATTACAGGATTTCGTACTTGTCCACCAGGAAGGTGGTTTCAGTAGAAAACCTTACAGGGCTGTTCCCGTCTACCTGGGTCACTTTGGTAACCTGCGGAGACAACAGGCAGCGTTAGCTCAGCATCGAATGCCGCTCCCCGCTGCAGCTATGCAGCGCTTTCTGATGCCGGGATGGTCACGAGGACAGAATCAACTCGGCGCTTCCGAACCGCATGTCAGCCCTGAAAGAGAGATCTTTGTTCTCAGGAAACCTGACAACAGGGGAACGGTTTTCTGCGGTGATTGCGCCTCTGCCGCAAGCAGCCTGCGAGGAGTTAAGCTAGCTACAGTTCGGTGGGGACAGGCGGACAGTCATATGCTGAGAAGTGTTTTGGCTCGGAAGGCCGATGGATTCTCTAACAAAGTCTAAGGGGAATTAACAATTACTCAGAGGCACCAAGGTGCAACCAAAACTGCAGGCAAGCTCTGGGAAGCTGAAGTCGCCAGTGCTGTCCGCCTGCGCTCCCGAACCCAGCTAACACAGAGGCAACCCGATGCCGATGTCTGAGCCTTCGCCAAGCGGGACAGCAGGGCCCGCGGGCCACAGCATGGCCGCTTTTAGCCGGCGGCTGGCCGAGGCAGCTTGGAAGAGGTGAGAGTGACATCACGCCTGCAGAGCGCCGGCAGCAACCCTACCTGTATGTTGCAATAGTTCTTTTTGGAGACGAAGGAGACGTGCACTGGGAAGAAGTCATTTGGCTGCCCTGATATGCTGAACTCCAGGCTGCCGCTCTTGTTTTTGGCATCTATCACTGGCAGGCACCACTCAAGGAGATTTCTCCGGCTGTCGTGGCGATACTCACCATCAATCTCCCCAATCACGGGGGCGCCGACACCAGACCTAGAGCAGGCAACGAGAAGCCACAATAGCTTACCTGCACAGAGCTCAGAAAACGCTTGTCACGGCCGTCGGCTTGGCCGGACCTGCAAACCAGAGCAGGGAAGGAACTGACGGGATCCAGGATGGCGCTCATCAGCGCTGCCTGGAGGAGGAGCGTTCCTTACGGCAAGGGGATGGTGATGATCACGTCGTTCAGCTCTAGGTTTTCCTCTTGCAACTCGTACTCAATGTTAACGTCGCAACCGTTCCCGCTTTCTGACGGCCAGCAGTTAACTGAGGGCACAGAAAGAGCATGCTGAACCCTGCAGGCTTTCTCCGTGGAACAGGCTTTCAAAAGATGCCGCGCTTCAAAAAGCACAGCAAAGTCACCCCTGAGAAATTCTGACTTTAAGAAAAGTTTTTTGTTCTCTTTAGCAGCGTTACAGCAAACTCACACCACCGAGAACAGGTACTATCCAACGGAAGACACACAATGTCTCCCAACGTGCCACGCTCCAGGCAGCCCTGCTGCCCCAAGGCAGGCTACAAGCCGGCAGCCCGTGGACGACCATCAGCCTCTTCCGCCTGAGCCCCCCGACGCACGCTCGCACTCACTTGTCAATGGAATGAAGGACTCCTCTGTGGTCTGCAACCTCCACTTCAGCACACCCACGTCACTGTTAATAGGGAATGACTTCTCGGGGTTCTTCAAACCAATCTGCGATTCTGTAGTGAAGAGCTTCTTGTCCACGTTTGGGTGAGTCTGAAAGGGGAACACATGCCCAGGCTGTAACTCTAAGCCTCAGGAGAGAACCGCGTGTAGCTAACGCAGGTTCTAATAAAACAGGTCTACGCACCCCAGAGTATTTTCCACAACCAAATAACACATTGGTTTTGCTCCTGGCTCAGAAGCCCAACATCTGCTTATCAACCTGCCACTTCCTTCCAGAAAATACTGATCCACTAAGAAGAATCCACACCACTGCCATTTTTACATATCACTGCACCACAGGCTCCAGCAATGCACGTCCCAGGCCGATACCCACTGAACAACTCGAACAACTCTTAAAATCTCACAGACCATCCTGAAGACCCACAGTGGACATTTCCCTCGGAAGAAAAAAGCAACCTAATGCTGCTGGGAAGAACACCCTAAAACCACAAAAATACTACTTCCCTCAGCGACCTTCACACATATGTACATCAACAGCCAAAGTCAATTTAAATATTCCCTCTTCACAACAGTAAGCGTAAGCAGCTTTTTAGAAGCAGAGGATTTTTGCCAGTCAACGTTCAAGTTACGCTAGAAAGACACAAGTCAGCACTGGGGTTGATCTCCTCCTCCTCCTCCTGAAGCAGCACACGTGGGAGCACCATCAGGAACTCTCGCCCATGAGATGCGCCGATAAGGAACCTGCTACTGTATAAGCAGATCTGCAGCCATCTATGTGTAGACAAGCTCTGGGCGAGGAGGAAGAGGGAGCAAAAGAGTGCATCAAGGCAGCACAACCTCCAGGGATCAGTAAGGTCACACAAACAGGGAGGGAGAAAGGCGAGGACGCATCTCTTGAATTTTCTGAGCTGCTGTCGCTGACTGCGATCAAGGGGTCCAGCAATCATCTCGGATACAGCAGTGACAGGACACAAGTGACTCCAAGAAGAAACAGCCTTCTAGGTAATAAATCAATCCCGCACTGGCACAGTAAGTTTATTCTAACACTCCCGCTCCACAACTAAAGCTTGTGTCGTGTAAACAAGCACTGAGCAACACACCAGCCTGCCGCAAAGTCCAAGCAAGATCAGACACCACGCCGGTGTGCGTTACTGCGCAGATAAGGCTCCAAGATAACTGCACGAGACTTCAATCTTTTCAGAGATTCAGTGTAAGTGACCTTCAATCTCTGCAGCATGAGCTGGCCCTGCATTTATGCTGCGGTAACGTCTGCCGTGCCTACTCCCGTTTTCAAGGCATTTGCTGAGAAGGCTTGGACAAGAACACAGAGGACAGTAACATGCTCGAGGATTTCCAATATTTTGCCCCAGAGAGCAGCTAAAGCATGTTCAACAGCAGGGGACACCAAACAGGCTTTACCTGTAGCTGCACTCCCCTCTTGTCTTCATTTTCTACATGCAGGCGAATCCGTGCAAACTTTTCATCGGCAATGTGCAGCATGATCATGCCGTGCAGCTCCATGTTCTGCAACCCTCCATCACGGCCACAAGTCAAGGAAATTTTCTCCTCTATTTTCATGTGCACGCTAGACAGACAGGAAAAAAGCAGGTATCTCAAGACCTACACTTGGCATCTAATAGGCAAGATGAGAGACTAGTGCTCAGCATGGACAGGCTACATGTAACAAGCAGGTGCTCCCAAGAGCGTGGTGGCCCCAAACGAAATAGCACGGATGGCATGGCGGATGCTAACGCTGCTCCGATAGGTTAAGCCAGGGGCAGGCGGCTCCACAGGCAGGAGTCTGCAACGGATGGAAGCCCAGACAAACAGCAACAACACAGCATCTCCACGTGTTGTTTGCGCAAAACCCCTCTGCCGTACAGCAGCACGGCTCATGGCACTAGGAGGTTCTGAATCGCTACACGTAAAACGAAGCGTGAATGCTTCATGAACGTGTCCTAAGCCACAGTAAGGCAGGAACTCTTTGTCTCTGGGGAACAGGAGAAACAGCAGCTATTTTAAGGGAAAAAGGCATAGGAAAATTCCCAACCTCAGCTAAACAACGGATGTACGTCCCGTTTCAGTTAGGACGATTCCTAATTAAACTAGCTATCGGTTTGTTCGCTTCTGTGCTTTCCAAGATTTTGCCACCTTTTAAAATTAACAGGCCGAACGAGCACACAGAACCCGAATGGCAGGAAAAAGCCTGTTCCCAAAACAAAAAAGGAAGCTAGCTCACGAAGCAACACATGCATCGCAGAGAAAGAGAGATACGAGGAGACTGCTTTCAAAGCAAGGGCAATACTTACCTCTCTGTGTTAACGGGAGGAGCGAGAACTTTGGCTGCTTCCATAGAGCGCTTGCCTACAGAAGTCATGATGTTTTCTCCTTCTGATTTCAGCTTGTCCACAAAGTTGTCCACCTCCTTCCCCTTAGCACCAAGTTTCAAGGCTTTACTGGGACCCGAAGGCCTAAACCAGAGTTGCAAGAATCTCCATGTCAGCTCATGGCAACAGATTCCCCCATCCTCAATTATCTTCAAGTGTTGTAACTCGACTATAGCAATAATACAGCATTCATCCCTGCAGCCCTTTTCAGGGGGAGAAACTGATGATCTCGCGTGTAGGGTGTCAAGTAATAATTTAGATCTGGATTCTGTTCCGTGTATTACCAGCAGCTGGGTCCTCTTTTTCTCACACAAAACGAAAAGGCCATTGCTCATCAGAGGCTCCAGAGAGACTGTGGGACGCTACTGTGGTACAGGGCACAAGTGCTCCTCAAGAATAAAAGGTGGGGGATCTCAAGAATCCGCAACACATACTGGCCTACAAGCAGTTACGTTAAAGGCTTAGGGTCAACACAGGCGGATGGGCAAAGCTAAGGGGAGGCTTTACAAAGGTGTGATGATCTCTGCCTCTGCAGTAATGGAACAGGAAGGTGATACAGACAAAAGAACCATGTTAGAGAGCCTTCGTTTGGGCACGTGGTTTCAACCACTGCTGGCTCCAAGGAACATTTGCTACCTACTGTAGACCCACCTGGCAGGCGCTGGTGCCACTTTGGGCTTCTCCGTTTCAATGATGGTCTCTGTGATCATTGCCGCTGTTGTGCCCCCAGACACGGCCGAGCTACCAAAGCCACCAAAACCAGGGGCTTTTTTGCCCTGTCTCTCCGCATCCCTCCTGGCCTGCTGCAATTCCTTCGCTTTACGGCGCATCTCAGCTTTTGCTTCACGTTCCTGAGTCTGCAGCAAAAGACAAGAGGCTGACAGAGCTTTGCAATCTCAATCTTATTCTGCACAGGAATTAAGCGCATTTGCTCATAAACCCTTTGCAAGGAAAAAGGAAACAAGAGACGGACCTTCAGTTTACAGAAAAACTAAGTAATTTTATGACCCCTATCAAAGTGGAGTAACATCTTTGTATCAAAAAGGCAGCGCTTCCCAGACAGGGTACCTCGTACCGGGCTTACAGTTACTCCTGCTCACCTCGCGGACAGCCCGGAACACCTTTTCTTCATGGGAGTCCATCTCAGTGAAGGTCCGAATTTGTGCCAAGTTTACGTTCTCACGGTAGCCCAGGGCAACAATCTCATCAAAGGCAAAAATCAGGTCGAAGCAGTGTTCAGAGATCTCGTTCTCCTCCAGAGCCCGGCAATATTCAGGGATCTAGTTAGGGGAACGCATTTCAAAGGAGTATCTGCGACAATACCGTGCAAATGTTTTCTTTCTACTATCCCCAGACTTTGCAGCTACGCTAGACCCTCCACGAGACCAGTGCTCCACTAAGCACCTTTTCGTAACTGCACATTGTTGATAAACAACAAGATGAAGTTTTGTTGTTATTAGTTTTTCCACACTAAAATACTTGGTACGACCTGTTACCTTAATTGTAACGCTAACTGGGAGGAACCTAAACACACGCTGAGGCCAGCGCGTTTCCTGAACGTCCTCTGCTTGCGTCAAGACAGCTGCACAAACTCACTGCTCAGAAACGCATTTAAAGTAGCGCTGCAATTCTAACAATCACATATTGTAACGTCACCTTATTTTTAGAAGGAATAAGGGCATCATCTTAAGAATACAGAGAATACTTAATGCTAAATTTACAACATTGTCCCCTTGGTCTCACCCGTGGAAACTTAACCAAGGATTTTTTACACGTAGTTGAAAAACACGACTGCAACTTCAAAGCTTACTTCCAGGTCGGGAAGAGGCTCTGGAAAACCAAGCTGCAAGGCGGAGGCAGACAGCGCTTCAACGCCAGCTCACCAACAGGTTCCCCCGTAACGACACAGCTTCGGGCTACACACCTGTGAATTCTGCATCAGGTGATAGAATCTTACCACTCTAGAGAAGAGTCGGAGTGTTTCTAGGTCTTCCAGGATGTTGCTGTTCTTTGTGGTGATCAGCACCATGTAGAGCTTCTCCATCGGCTGATAGACGTACCGTACGCTCTCCGTTTCCACAAAAGTGTGCTGCTTCCCTGTGTTCATCAGCTTCGGGAAAGCCGCCAGCAGCCCCTCAATGCGGGTCCGAGTCATCTCCACGAACTGCCGGGAGACGATGGCCTTCCCTGCCTTTGTGCAGACAGCTGCTGCCAACAGCACCTGCAGAGAAGGCAAGCACTGGTTAGCCAGGCCTCCCACACCGCCCAGCCTCAGCAAGCCCGGCGCGGCACGACTCGCTCAAAGAAAGGATCACTTCCAACTACGTTTCTCCTTCACGTGTACGGCGCAGTCAGCTGATTTTCCTTAAACGCAGTTTTAAGTCTTTTTCTGTGACCAGCACCAGGAACCGAACTACACTGAGAGCAAAGTCACCTCTGCTTTTCTCTCTCTCTGGTCCGCCTTCTGCTCCCATGTTATCCTGAACAAGAGTTCTCAGTGCTCCCGTCGGGCAGACACAGCGAATCAGCCCGCTCCTACACATGCGGAGGTGTAACGAACCAACCCCCCCAAAATGCTTTAGGGGAGGCTCTAGGTTCTTGAGTTTTCTGTCAGGCTGGCCCCGGCTCACAACTAAATACAGGGATGTTGTAAAACGTGGTATTTGTTCCCAGTGCCACATTTACAGTAAAGCCAGGTTAATAAAATACTGGCAGCTATATTAACCACAGCCCGTGGATGACTCTCCTGGGCATTTCAGAAATGTTATCACACCAACAATAAAAAGGTAGCGAGGCAATTGCCAGCCTACATTTTCTCATTCTCTCAGAGACTTCCTCCTCACATTTCTCTCTCACAGACCAGCTTCTTAATTAACTTTGTCAGGATAAGGCCGTTTCTGCACTTACGATCTTTTAAATCCCCAGCCGCTGTTATTAACAGGCAAGTACGAGAAACTCTCAAACACTGACCCACTTCAAGTCCCACCTCGGCCCCAGGTGGACAGCACTCTCTGTGTGCGCCTTGATAAGACTGCCAGGTTCTTTCTGGACTGCCCTGGGGCCCGGTGGCTTGACAACTGGGGGACAAACATATCCTGAGGTACTTACAGGTCAGAAATAGACTTCCCTTCTGTAAGTACTCCCCAAAAGTTCTCAGACCACGGTGCGAGAGAACCGGACGGCACCAAGGATCCCCACCGCACTGCGAGCACATAGCTCTACTCTTTTAAGGGAGCACTGTGTCAGCTTTTCCTGACCGAGACGGCCGTCAGGCGACGTTGTGGATGGGCAACAAGGCGCAGAACTAGCTCCGAGGGAGAAAAAGCTCACAGCGTTACACCCTGCTCCAGCACAGGGGCAGCCGGCCATCGCCCGCACCTGGCCGCACCCAGCACTCGAGGGCACAGCCCCAACACCCCAAACGACCTTTAAAACAAGCGTAAGGCCGCGCACCTAAGGCTGCGGCCACCCCCTCCTCCACT
>NW_009597588.1:18017-18289 GCF_000690535.1 Cariama cristata | reverse complement strand
TGCAGGCCCCCAGAGCCACGGAGCGGGGCTGAGGTCCCTCGCAGCAGTGGGGTTCAGGCTCAGGGGCCACAGGTCACACTCTGTTTACTGACAGGCAGTCGGGTCTCCGGCTGGACAGGCAACCCTGCTTTAAAACCAGTGGTACAGGTACTTTGCACCGGGGCTGCCTGGTTTGGAAGTCAAGTTTGTGGGTTTGGAGGGGGTGAGAGACTTATTTCAGCCTGTAAATACTTCTGCTCTCCATAAACTGGCAGAGTGGACTAAAATGAACA
>NW_009597588.1:13640-18006 GCF_000690535.1 Cariama cristata | reverse complement strand
ATCTGGTTAGCTCGATGCATCTCACAGAGGAATATTGGCTTTTCACCTCCGGGTCCTAAAAAGAGGTTGGTGTTCTCTATTCTGTTTGCAATTGCCTATCCCAGGATTAAAGAGATCTCCATTTTACTGGCTGTCTTTCATTTAACTGTTTGGAGACCAGAGATGGAAAATATTTGCTGAGAAGAAAAGAATAGCTGCATGGGATCATTTGCAATTCAGTGTGAAAATATTCTACCAAACCCATTTCTATCCCAGCGCAGTTGAAAAAAATAGCACATAGCCGTCAACAGCCCATTCCGCGCTGCTGGACAGCACGGAAAGTTTTAGGCAACTAAATTCCTAATGGGAGACAGCAGCAAACAGCACAGTCATGTCTTTGACTAAACTATGTGGCAGCTTTAATTGCTAGAAATGTTAGTAATGGCTAAAATATTACAGTTTTGGTAAATGGGAGACTTCCCACGAATGGCAAACGGTATAGCCTATATGGACAGAAACGAACGGAAGCATTAGCTTCAAGTGGCACACTTGGAAGCGCAGAGGAATGAGCACTTGGAAGGAAGTCAGGATAAAAGCAGAGCCGTCCAGAGCTGCACGCAGGGTGTGTGCTTCAGAGAAACACATCCAGAAACAACTGCTTTTCAAATTGAAGCTGACAAAGAAATGAGCATCATTTATGTTTAAACACCTTTTCCTTGTCACTGCTACCACGAGCGGAACATTTCACATAAAAATACGCTTCGTAAAGCATGAGCAGAGCTGGCCACCCTCGACTCGCCCCCAGAGCCTTGGTTTACTTCTTGTGGAGAGCTCTGCTCCCGGTGCTGGGAGCAAATCCCTTCCTAGCCCTGAGTTCCCTGGCCTGCTCCTGCCTCTGCTCACCCCAGGTCTGCAGGGACACCTGCCGCAGATGGACAGTGCCCGCTGGTGGCTGACCTTGTTGGAAGCAGAAGATGCAAAAAGTCCCTGCAAGGGGGCCAGCCAGAAAACTCTTGGAAAATACAACGCTCAACCTGTCCAGAGCTGATTCTTGCTTGCTTTGAACACCCCAAAATGGACAAGGAGGGAGGAAGAAGGGAATTACAGGCATCTGCGTATCCACTCTGCATTAGAGCTGCGTGTGAACGTCCAGGACGCCGGAGGAACCCCAGCTCCCATGAATCCCATCACTGCACCACTGTTCACTGGAGTCATGTACAGTTCAATGGAATGCTGGTACTCCAGCATCTAAAAGCTTTCCTGGAGGAGCGTTTGGTTATGGATTATTCATTTGCTTTGCAATAACATTTAGCAGACCCTGTCAAGGATTAGGGCTCAGTTATGCCAGGCTCCTCTTAAGCGCACAGATGACAATTCCTGGTGCAGGGGTTTAAGTAAGAGGGCAAAGTAAGTGTCTGTGTCTTGAACAAAACAAGAAGAGAAAGTGTCAAAACTACAGTAAGCGATAGGTGAGCAGTTGAAGACAAAAGGACACTCCTAACTCCAGTGTACTGATTATGAACCGTTTTCTGCTCTGGCTAAAGTCAGTGCTAAAATGTCTCTTGATACTCAGAGTGCAAGATTAAACCTTATTGTATGATGATCTAATGACCATATTTAGCTCTCAAATAGTATTTCTCATCTTGTTTTTTTTTTTCTACAGTCTTAAACAAGTGCATCATCATGCAACGCTGTACATGATTTGGTATAGAGACAGAACCATCAAGACTCTGAAAAAGCAAAACACAAGACAAGCTGTAGAAGTAGGAGAGTCAGAGTGAAGGTGTCTCGCATATGCAATTTAGGAATTACATTGCAACACTCACTCTATGAGCTACTGCATCACTATGAACAACGTTTCGTTAATACTTCCTATAGAAAATCTCCTTTCATACTTAGAACAATTAAATAGTAAGTCATCCAAAAATGGTCATGTGAGCTCGGAGGAGGGAGCTTACTACCAAATTCCCTTTCTGACAATGATGCTATACAACCTGTACCTGTGGTCGAAACGAAGGAAGAAAACTGAGGCCTCAGGGGGAATCAATCACATCAGATTTATTTAGTTTTGTATTTTGCCAACTTTTTCAATAGAGACAGATTCCTCATCTGTTATCCTTAGATTGGAGAGTCTTAGACAAGGGCTAAGGAGCTATCGCTCCAGCCACAGCTTCCTACTTCACCTTAATCAAAATCTGCCAGTAGCCAGAGAAGCTCACTGAAACGAATGGGAAAGGTAAAGTGCTTCCAGGTACATGTCTGCTCAAACCTAGCCTTCCTCTTCAGCCATATCAGACTGGAGACTGCACCTTCACCAACGATGAACTCCACCTTCAGCTCCAAGCATGCTTCTTGCTGTCAGACATGTTCTGGAGAAGTTGCAGACCGTCATTGTTTCTGAGCAAACTATTGCCTTAAGGCTGTCTGTCGGGCAACTTTCCTGAACCATAAACTTGTTCTGCAATTTAGATCAGAAACATTAGCAACTACCAAACAAAAACATACTACGTACGCAGGCGGTCAAAATAGAATAAATAACCCGGTCGGACCTCTGCTATGCAAATAATTTCAGTTAGGTAAAGCAGCGCTACATTACCTTCAAAAAGTTCATTAAACAGTTCCCCAGAGCTGTGTTTTTAACCCACAGCAGTCAGTTTTCAGGTCACTCACCATGCAACCTGTCAGAGATGGTCGGGCGCCAGCTGTATTATTTGGCACTGCTGTTTGCATCACTGTTGTGCTAGGCAAGCAGACCCTGCGGCAAGAGACAGAAACACAGAACAAAAGGATGGTCCCTGCCCCAAAGCACTTCCAGTGTTAATCTAAGATGCAAAAACAGAGAGGGGAAAAAAAAATAGAAAGGAAAGCAGGTGGAGACAGGGGAGGGAAAAGAAAGGATGAGACAGGACTGAATTAGTGCGATACTGAGCGGCCTCAACACGACAGCTGCTATCTGGCATCAAATTCTTCCCGTAAGTGATGGCTGGATGGGGCCTAGAGCGAACTTGCCAGCACATTTTACCACATGAGCCATACGTTCTGTGTCACAACTGCCAAAAGTGCTTTGGGGTTGTTAAGGATGGTTTGTGGTTGTGGCTTGGCAAAAAGTATAAGGAGGCAAGAGTGTGTGTCTTTCAACTGTACTGATATGCCAAGAATAAAGAAAAAAAAAATTAGCAAGGCTCTCAAGCCCAGTCCCTGTGACACTATCATGAAAAGAAATGTTTATTTATAACAGGAAAGCAAATTTGTGAATCACAAAACCTAACTGGCAGCCTCAAGTGATTTGGAAGAATCAGTTTGTAAGTCTCCCCCCGCCTCCAATCTATTCAAGCTGCAATTGCAGGCGAAGTCACTTCGCATTGATGAGCAGCCCACACAGTGCTCAGCAAGCCTGACTTTTGAAGGAAGGCTGGGAGCAGCATTTAGGAGCTCCGGGTTCCTGCAAGGAACTGCCAGATGCTCGCAGGAGGTTGTCACACAGTCAGGGTAGGAGCTGAACTGCCCCAGGTTTTGTTTTGGTTTTTGTTTTTTTTTTTTTGCCTGCATGTATCTAGCACGATACGCACCTCAGTTTGGAAACCTTGACCCATATTAGGTTACACTTCTAGTTAAAAAATCGTTCCTGTCAGTTTGAAAACCACATCCTTCAAAACATAACGTACTTTAACATTCTTTTGCTCCCCCCTCCCCACCCCATGGCCTCTAATTTAGTGGGGTTTTAAGAGCATCATGTGCTTGAACTCTGAGCTGCTCCCAGGCATCTAAAAAAGTAATTGGAGTATTTAGGTTTTAAATGGATTCTCTTTTCAATCTAAATGGTATCACACATCAGAGATGTCAGTATGAGTGGTTGAAGAGAGATTAGAAATTCTCCTAAACAGTCTGGTAATTAAATCATCTATACATCCACATATTTGTTTGAAGAAGCTCTGGCTGACCTAGGCCCCATCTCTGTGCTCCCACCAACTCAGAGTGTGCGGTATAAAAAAACCCATCCTGCCTGAAGGCATTGTGTGTCAGGCCCGCTATCGGCTGTTCGTTTGGGATTTCTCAGGACATCTCCCTGAAGAAATACTGGTTTCTCAATGGAGACTTCCGAGCCCAGACCCAGGCAGTTATTTTGGTGCCCGATTCTAGCCAGCAGTTGATGGAATTAGACGCTAAAAAACCTTCAGGATTTATGCCTTCATCTTTTTATTCCTCTCATACAATATCTAGTGTCCATCAACCATTGCAAATAGGAATATGGTAAGTAGAGGCTAGAAGTTCAGATCTGAGAGCAGTTGTTATAATTAAGCCGTATTAGTTACTTATCTTTCCAGTTTCTTTTTCTAAGCTCACAAGTTTTTATCTTACCTGAAAAGAGGCATCAACAACAGCAGGA
>NW_009597588.1:5826-13596 GCF_000690535.1 Cariama cristata | reverse complement strand
AGGCTGCTCTTGCACTCTGCCCCTCAAGTGTCCCTTCTGCCACTGGACAGGTTATCACTGGAAGGACATTACAGTCAGCATCAGACTGCTCAGTATGACAGCGATATCCTGCAGATACACTCTCTGGAAAGTCTAATCTGTCAATATTTACATAGCAAAGATATTATAAATAAAACCGATCCTTCATCTTTCTGCTTACCTAATTCTAGACCCACATACTCATCTTAAAACAGTGCACACCTAAAGTAGACTTCGTGGATTATGAGCAGCCCAAATGATCACTCTCTAATGTTCTAACTGTCAGCTTTGTATTCTTTCTTTACTTTGCTTACAGAGGAGCTGCTGCATGGATGTTCTCACTTTCTGTTAGTGTAATTAAATTTGGATAGCTGTCTGCAGGCTCATTCCTCATACAGAAACAGAGATACGCCCTTTTCCCACTCTTTTCCTTCCAAATTATGTAAAAAAATATGAAGAGGTCAACAACGTAGAAGGTAATGCAAAAGTGTTCCTATACTGTCATTGTACTCAGTAACGTGGAAATGGCAACAGCAGTGTTTTTGCTAACTGCACCCTTCTTATTACAGTAGTTGCTACAATAACTCAGAAATACACCATCTCAAATACACGTGTCCAGCTATACCACTAGATAAAAACATGTTAAAGTCACGAGCACTGAATCTAATCATATCAACTAACACTCAGTAAACATTTTGTCTTAAAAACCCGACAGGATTCCTCTACTTTGTCATTATGTCTGTGTGGTCCCCCTTCTGAGCATGCCAGAATGAAATGTTAATCCTAAACAATGACATCTCTTGGGCGGATTTTACATTCTGCAAGATCAGTTTCTTTGTGCCTGGGAAGGAGTTTGGTGACTCACACCACCCCAGTAACCGAAGGTAACTATGCAATATATACATGTATACAATGACTCCAGCAGGTTCCCCAGAGGCACTTGTTCCACACCCTCTGCCACGAGTCACAAAGCAGCCATGTGCTGCTGACCAGATTTCAGATATTTCATATCAAATACTCAGCCTCACAGGTAGCATGTCTTAGCCACGTGGGCCTGGGGCATGCACATCATCAAGGGAGAAAATCCCTGCACCTTAAGTGCAACTTAAAAATTGGATTAATGTTTTTTAAATACTCCCCTCCCTTGTCCTGAGCTAACAGCACCAAAGCAGCCATGCCCAAGAAGTCCAAGAGCCAAGTGGAGGGGCTTGATGAACCATCTCTCAAGTGTCTGCAGCCTCCACATTTGCTGTTTTATTTGGGCTTTCTGAAAACGCTCTTCAATGGACTGAATTACTTTCAGTTGTAAATCTAGGATGGAAAAACACAATATTAGGCATATCTGGCTCGTCATCCCTCAAGTAATGTCCATATGCACATTCCTTCCCCTTGCCAATCTCGATTTGCTCATGATTCTGCTGGATTTGAAGCAAAGGACCTTGCATATGGTAGCAGCACTCCACTGGTCAAAATTCAAGGCAACTGAAGATTTCTAAATGAAATACAATATGGAAGTCCTTAAAACAAACAGAGACACTTGGACTTTTATGCGCAGAGGTGTTTGAGATTCACTAAACATACACAACAGCTCATTCTTTGTGCTTCACTGGAGGAAGCAGGGCTTGTCATTTAGTAGAGTAATTATAATGATTCATTATTATGATTATTAATTATAATCATATAATCACAGTAATGATTAATAATTATAGTCATTACTATTTACATTAGAAGAGATCTTAGAGGCCAGTCAGAATAGTGGGCCCCATTGTGCTTCTTACGGTAAGGACAGATGATTAAGGGCACCCTAATGTCAAGGGGACTGTGGTCAAGGACCCAGATCCTTCAGATCTGAGCCCCACGTTCGCTTAATGCAATATGCATACCACAGTGGGGCACCACGCGGGGCCTGAACGGAGATGTGCATTCCTCTCAGGAGTGGGATGTCAAAAGGCAGACGATACCCCAGGGAATGGCAATGGGACAATGACAAGGGAAACACCAAGTGGTAGTTGCACCTTGGAGGAGGGACCTGCGTTTGCAATGTTTGCAAAAATAGAGTCTGCTTCTACGCATCTCCTCACCATGAGATGACAACCCCGTGCTTGGACGAGATGGGGTACTGTGGCAAGCACTGCCTAACTCCAGCAGTTTCCAACTCATCAGGCTACTCTTGCCCTGTCAGCTCATGTAGGTGTACTTCTCTAGGTGGTTTCCTGCCTTGACTTGTGAGGGACTTACCTTCTTCCCCCCTTCTCTTCTCCAGCACCACCTCCCCATCATCTACACAATTCAAACTTGGGAATCTGAGATGTAAAAATACCACCCGCGCTTGTGTAAATGTTCATTATATCATATTATACCATAAACTCTGTCAAGTAGGGGACAACAGTCTATCTTGTCTGCCTAGGCACTGCCTGCAGTAATTGCTGATCCCAGGACCCTCCGCCACACGCTTTGTTCACTCTTCGAGTTTCCTCTCTGCAGCAGTTTAACACAGTGTATGCTAATGCAATAGTCTAATATTGCATACTCAGAAGCCTCCTCAAGCCAAGATACTACCAAAACTACTGGGCTTAATCATAAGTATAAAGATAAATGTGTGTAAGCCTTTGCAAGGTTAAGCCCTTGGCCTTTTGTTCTGCCTGTACGTAAATTGCCGCTTTCTTGCCACCTCCTCGTACGTGTTTGGCTTTGAATATGCAAAAGGTAGGGAACTCTGCATCCAGTGCTGTAATTTCTCTGTTCTTCCCCAGTGTGCTCTTAAACTGAAATTTGTCTGTTTTTCTAGTCTGGTCCCAAGGTGCTTGGTTAACCAGTAAAATCTATATGGATTATTCTATTTAGACACTACAGGACAGATTCAACTAATGAGTTGTGAGCCAGTCTAACTTAACAAACAGCTCAGGTGATACAAACAAGGAACAAAGTCCTTTTGTAAAATGGGTGAAAATCCATTACTTCAAAACCTGGGGAATATAAAAAATGGTGATGCTTTATACATCTCCCCCCAACTTCCTCAAATAGAGGGAAGCACAGGTGATAATAAACTTATCTTGCTATTATCGAACACTGAAAAGTCGATCTCCTATTGCACAGGCAGATCTCCTGCAAATTTCATTAGAAGAATTAATGAAATTATATTTGGCATGTGCTCCATGACACAATGCAGAGGAGAAAAACAGGAGCAGCCCGGGGAGGTATGTTGATTCTTTCAGTAACACAAGAAAAGGGACTGGCTGGTGCTCAGGTACAGATGTCCTCGTTTCTGCAGGACAGTGGTGCTGTTTAATTGCACAATGCGATGTGATTCTTCAGGGGATTATTTTGTGATTAAAAAGCTTTACATCCCTAGATATTTTCAATAAAAATTTCCATGGAAAGAAAATCCGAGGCTGGAAAATGAAGTTTGGAAATGACAAAGTTAAAGCTTTCTTATGAGCCAGTCCCTGATTACGTGATCACATATGTATGTTGAACAGAGAGCAAGGCGGAGTTGGAGACTCCAAGTGAGTGAGTTATGGTGGAGCCTCGTCTGATTCACTACAAAGGTTGGATGGTATGCACTCTATGAGACATGTGGCCGCGCAGCAAACAATGAGCATAAAAATAAAAATTGAACAGCTGCCTCAGTTGCTAAGCACGTCCATCTTGTACATTGAGCAAGCCTGGGTTCCTGCAGGGGGAAAAAGAAAGCGTCTGATCGTATTAACTATATATATACACTGCATGCGGATACATCGGTATCGGATGCTTTATAAGGCTGGGACATGTCCTGGACTCCAGACAGATATAAGAATAAAAGACATCTTAGAGAATATTGCATTTTTGGCAACATGTGTTGGCTCAAAGGAATTGTAAAGGAAGTAAATTAAATACTACTAAGAATGTATGTATTCATAGCACTTTTCACACAAGGATCCCAAAACACCTCTCAAAAAATTAAACTTGACAACATTGCTGTGATCTAAGTAACAAGCATCATTTTTTTCTACCGTGCGAAGTGAATCAGAAGAAGATACGGCAATTTAACCGGACCATCAAGAGCAAGAATGTCTGAATTTTAGGCTCACATTTTAGCTCTTAGACAAACTGTCTTCTAAGGAAACATCCAGGGAAGCTATTGATTTTCATGCTTCCTTGCCGTTATCCAGCGACCCAGCACAGTGCTCAGGCATATGGTTAACTTAAGGCCATTGATTTTTGGCCCGTGTTTCTGAAAAACCTTTTGGCATGAAGTACATACAGTTTTGAGCTGAAAAGTCGCTTTATAAGAGTGTCGGTCATTTTACCAACTGTGCCTAGAATTTCCTGGACATTATGAATATTCAGTTGAATCCCCAGTGTCAGATTGCGTTAAAAGACTGTCCTCAAAAAGGAACATTCCAAATTTCCATGATCTTTGCCAGTTTCCAATGATTTGACATTTATTTGAGCTATTGTGCAAAGTTTTCTGTTGAGTCAGATCATTCAGGACTAGCTGCTGGGACCACAGAGTGTCAGCAGAACATAATTCATCCGCGGGTAATGGCAGCACAGTTTATCGGATAGGTAATGCTTCTTCATGTTGAGATACACCACTAGGAAATTTGGTGTTTGGTTTTTTTTCTCCATTAAAACAGGAATTAAACATTCTGTTGCCCCTTTGGTTGCTTGTTGGATCTCCTTCGGAGGAGAAATTTCTGTAGCATCTTTCTGGGGTGAGAAGAGGGAGGGAGAAGCAATATATTGATTTTAAAGAACATCCCCAGCACCCTGTTTTCTGTATCGTCCGTGCTGCCTTAGGTCTTTGTTGGCTTTTTGGCTGATTTAGCTTTATCTTTTTGCTTCCTACATGTACACACACACCTGTTCAACCTCTGCCTTTTCAGTCTGTTCCTAGGGGAATTCCCTTCGACTGCACAAAGTGCTCATACCAAGCTCTTTTCCTTCATAATAGAAGAAATACCCACCAAGATTACGCCCCACTTTTGTGGTATGAACTACAGTTGAATAAAACTTCCCTGGCTGCACAGTGAGACCAGGTCTTTGAGCCCATGTATGCTTTATGTGAAAACAGCTCGCCCATAAAAGTAAAGCAAGAATTTATTTTTTTTTTTGTGAACTGTTCTCAAAAGTAAGTATGCATGGAGCTCTAATTAGCTTTTACCTCTGTAGATGCGACATCTTGGCTTCAAGATAGAGCTTGCGTTGACTTAATTGCTTAGATCTTAAGCTATGCAAGGCAAAGACCCTGTGTGCTTGTGTAGTACCTAGCAGCGCTGGAACCAGACTGAAGTTCCTCAGCAAGACCTCAATGCAAATAATGAATGCAGCTACATAAGAGGACATTGAGTGACTCATTCTAAACCACAAGATGTTTGGACTGCAAATAAAGAAAGATATGTGGGATATAATCTGCTGTTGAGTTTTAACACAATTCCTGTTAACTCTGAGCTCGACACAGCCAGAACAATAGCAGGCTATAGATTTTGTTTCCGTCCCTGACATTTACTAAGCACTGCAAGACTAAAACATTTTGAAGGTTATATCCAATGTCCTGCGGAATGAATGACAAATGTCAACTCTTACACTCTTGCAAGATCTGAGCAGGAATAAGACAACTCTATAGACTGAGGCAAGTTTATTATTACAAATACCTTATTAAATCTAAATGGTAATGGCATTCCAATTAGCTCATTGTTAGGAATCTTTCATGTTTGACTTTCATTTAGACTGATTACGGGAATAATGCAGACCCTGTATAAGTAATTGGCACAAAATAAAAGCGTTTGAGCTGCAAAAACCCTCCTAGAGGCTGCGCTCTTTAAAAAAAAAAAATAAATAAAAGCTTCCTATCTTTCCCAGCTCATGAGCTTTCTGTTCACCATAATAATGAGACAACCCATTGAGTCTCCTGTGGGCCTGGTGGTATCAGAGCTCCCTTTTTACCTACCCCTCTCTTCTCAGGAGCCGTAGGGGGGCTCCTTCGCTTTTACTCTCCACCATCCTATTCTCTGCTCCCTTCGTCGCAAGTCTCGGCACTGTTTTATTGATCCTGCTCAACTGTGGATTCTTTCACACCCAGATCACAGGCTAGCCTCCGTCTCTCCCACACCCTCCTCCTCCTAACAGCCCTGCCGGTCTCTCCAGAGGAGCAGTTGGGAACATGCCTTTCTGTGCCCTGCGCCTTGCAGAGAAAAGGTGTTTTCTTTTGCATCAGAGCCTTCACGAGCTTGGCAAAGGTTATCAGTGACTCCTTACAGCTTGCCTTTTTCAGAGGGAAGGATATGGGGAAGTACTTTTTTCAAGACTTTGCTGCAACCTGGGACAGAGATTTTCCTTTCTTCCCCTAGTGGAAAGGGGTCCAGAGAAAGAGTACCCGCTGCGGAGTCCCGCTTGCCATGGGAAGGGCCGGAGCTCAGCCCTCGGAGAGCTCAGCCAGGCTGGCGAGTCCTTGTTTCCCCTCATGGGTTAAGTCCCAGTTGGGCAAGGGTGCACCGAGGCTGGAGGACCCGGCTCACAACTGGGTGCGGGCTGAGGAGGAAACATCCCGTTGTGAAAGACACTGGTTTCAGGCAAAGGCATCCAAACCCATTGCCTGGAGCCCCAGCTCGTTAGGTTAAGAGAAGTTGCAGCATGAGATACTTGGTGAGAAGAGAGAAGGCCACAAGCATTCATTTCTGCCAGACCTCCCTTCCTCCTTCTCCGACTAATCTGGTGCCAGCCCTGTCCTGTTTCTGGGCTCAGCAGCTACAGCAAAATGTGCAATGTAGCAAAGCTTTCCTGCTCTTTGATCTGGGGATGCACCTCGGTCGCACCCTGCTCTGCGCAGGGGCCAGACACAAGCCTACACTTTCTGTCCTTTCCCACCCCACGGTGGGTGGGAAGGAAACCCGACAGGTGGGCTGTGCGGACCCGGGACGTACTCCAGCCACTTCCTGGTGACCGGGATCAAACTGGGACCAGCACTCTGGATCACAGCTTCCTGGCAGTGTAGACACTGCGTATGTTAGCCGTGTGATGGAGTGCCAGCAAAAGTCTCTCTGGTGTGGGAAAGGGAAGGGCCAGCAGTTCCTACTTAAGAACTACTCAGCTTCTGGAGGGTGAGCTAGGAGCTACGTGTAAGCAGCAGCAGCAGTAGGGTTTTGGAAAAAGCTGGGGAATTCTACAGGCAGCTATAGAATAGCAGGCAACCGAAAGCTGGGACCAAACTGCCTGAAAGCTTGGCCAGGATCTGTCCTGCTTCTCTTAGAGGAGAACGGTGGCAGTCATGGCACAAAGGTGCTGGACTAATTGGGCAGTGGAGAAGGGCCGGGAAAGGTTGTGAAATCCCCTCCTTGGAGGTTCTCAAGACTCAGATGAACAAAACCCTGAGCAACCTGGTCTGAATTCAATGTTGACCCTCCTTTGAGCAGGAGCTTAGACTGGAGATCTCCAGAGGTCCCTTTTGACAGTAATTGTATGACTGAATATGGGTTGGGAACAGTTGGTTTGCTCTCTCCATTTGGTGAAAACATCTTTTATTTCTGACAGCTATGATCAAAGAATCTCTTCCGTTACTGGAACTGTGCAGTATTCAGAGAAACCTGCCCATGCTGGAGGCTGTTGTCCCTGGGTGGTCCCCATGCTCACCGGACAACCAGTCTGCTAACCTGTAGATCAGCTTGGTACTCCTTTGCTGTGCCTGTTTAGGGTTGAGGACCATCAGCCTGCTGGTAGTATACCTTCCTTCCTTCCTCTTGCATGCGAAGGACCAGTGGGTGACTCTCCTGA
>NW_009597588.1:0-5795 GCF_000690535.1 Cariama cristata | reverse complement strand
AGGGAAAGATTTCCACGGATTTCCATAGGTGGGTCAGGACTTTCAGGACTCTCTGGGCAGTGATGCTTAGTGGACTATTCATATTGGCTGGATCATGATCTGGTATGACAACCAGTAGTGCTTTACATCATTTGATCTACCGTAACCTGGCAGGTTAACAATCTTGTTAGGAATTAGTTGCCTTTTTTAAAAAAAACCTCAAATCATGAAGTAACTGGCTCAAAAAGCTGCGACAGGTGAAATGATGACAAGTTATGGGCACATGCCTAACTAAAGCACATAGATAAGCATGGGCTTAATTACTTTTCTGGACTGAATATGGGTACTTTCTTGAGCTGAAATTGAAAATTGCTCCACAGCTAAAACATATAAACAGACCTGTACAAGACAGCTTGTATTGTGTGAATGAGAAATATTCCCATGGATGGCTAAGTTTTAAATTAACTCTGATTTTTGTGGGACTCTTTGAACCAGAAACCACGACAGAACTTTTAATACTAAGCTGGTAGTAATTTAGGCATTGCTGTATTGTCAGGCATATTCATCCTGCCTTTGTATTTGTAACTGGTTTATATTTACTTGTCACATTAAAATAACCAAGAATTCACTTTTGCTTGTTTGAGCCATTCTGGTGAGGTATGTACAGATGAGAGCCTTGCTATCTGTCTGCAGTAATAAAGATGAAAAATCTGCTGACATCCCAAACAAGCTGTAAACTAGGTCATTTAACAAAGTTTGGTTTAATGCTTAAAATCGCTCTGTTGTCATTGTAAATTAGGAACTTCAGGTGAAACCTTGGATGTGTCGAAGTCATCTGTGACAATGGATCTGGAGGCAGTAACTGGCTTAATAGCTACAAAATTCTTCGGAATAACCCTACTTACACTTCTGTCTATAAGGTTAACCAGAAAGGAAATTATGCAAAGTAAATTTTCTCTGTTTAAAACCCATAAGCCTTACAAATTATATTTACATTTAATTAAAAAGTAGACACATTAGCCATTTTTTCTGCACTTTTTTTGAGATTCTGCACTGGTTCAGAATTTCTCTGCAAGATGTTTAATGATAATCTTTTTATAAATATTAAGATAGTTAGACGGAGTTGCCTTTAACCCCAAGTCTTGATTTGTAAGTTTAGTAAGTTTCCAAACATATTATTAAGAATTGTGGATCGAAAAAAAAAAAAAAAAAGAAAAGGAAAAAAAGAAGGACAGAGAACAAAGAATAGAGGTGTATTAATAATACTCAGGAGTGGTATTGTTCCACCCTCAGAGCTGGATGAATTCCCTGTGTAGCCCTTGAAATTCACCCTTCTTATCTGTTGCAGAATTAAATCATCTCCTTATCTCAGCTGTATATCCATACTGCGCTCTTCATCATGGAATACATGCTCTGTCAACATTCTTAAAGTTATAGCCAGAATGATTAGTGATTTGGGTATCTGGATTTTGAGATGCGGCTCCTCAGAGAGAGCCTAATTTGGATTGTGATTTCTTTGTTTATTCCATGCCTTCTGCTAAGAATCACATTTGATTGTTGGAAAAAAATATTTGGACGCTGCTGAACATTAGATTCCTAAAGTTGACGTGAATTTCAAGCACTGGTCAGCTACCAAGACAACTCTGTTCTCTGCATACACCAGTATCGACCCGTGGTCTCTCAGGGAGCTCCAGGAAAGGACACGTGAAATAAATCCCAAGGAGATCTTTTAGATTTGGAGAAAAACCTTGTTCATGGGTGAAAGCAGACCATCAGGACAATGCTGTCCCTAAGCCCTGCATTGCTAAATTAGCACCATCTGAACCAAATTAAGCTTTTTTGGGATCAAGATAATAAAGCATGGAGGACATGAATGTATTGCTCATAAAAAGCCAGTTCAAATGAGAAAGATGAGATAATCAGGCCAGGGGGAGGTGAAAGAGGGAATTCTGATGATTATAGTTATTTGGAAATCCAGTGGAGGGAGGATCCCTATGGTTGAAAAACATTTCCACACCTAGAATTTGTGGAGGATGAGGTTTTGGTGGTGACTAGTTCTTTGATGTCTTTTCCTTTCCCCGCCTTTATCTAAGCTTCACTTTAGCCTCAACCAGCAGCTTGCTCCCAGGTGAGGTTAATTCCTAGATGCTGCAAGGAGCTATCAGCCGACTTCTTACAATACTGTTTAATTAGCAGTGACATTACATTTTCAGAATGGAAGCATGTACACAAAGGGCTGGAGTTACGAATTACAGTAACAGAGGATAATCTTCAGAGAGACAACAAGAAGATACATTAATGCAGTGCCCAGACATGCCCATGTATTGTGCTTAAAGCTGTCCAAGTGATGAGTGTGTATGTTGGATATTTGAATAAAGGCTCACATAGCAGAAAACAAAATAAAGCAAACAGAAGAAGGGAGAGAGAGGTGAAGAGGAAGGAAAACCTAAGACTTAATTCTCTAAGCCACTATGACACCTCCAAATTCAGACATCAATAGTCTTCCACTGGAGAGACAGTTGCGCTGGGCAAAAATTAGGCAGAAGGTTTCCCTGTGTGTGCTGTGATGGAACAGCACAAAGAAATACACATCATAGCTGTCTTACAGGTCAGGAGCTTGTACTGCTACCACATACATACTTAACAATACATAGTTCCCAAATGGAAGTAATTTACCATAAAGTCAAATTTTCTTTTTTTTTTCTTTTTTTTTTTTTTTTGTAGCTCCAGTGCCATTTCTCCTGCACCAATGGATCTCCTTTTTTAATATCAGGTTTAGAGAAACATATCCAGTAATAATCCCAGCTCCATATCCCCCAACTTCCACTCAACAAACCCAGACCAGTTCAGACTAGTGAACAGCCAGTAAGAAAAACAAAACCAACCTGAACAGTCTGTGTATGAAAAGTACAGCTGAACGATTTGAGCAGCTTCAGACCTGACACTGAAATTCCTCTGTGGCAAAAGGAACTGAAGGGCCTGATGGGATCATCAAATCTTTCTTTGCATAAACTACAGCAAATTTGTAAAGGTTTGACCGTTAAGTCCAAAAAGGATCTTTGGATAAGTTAGGATCGCTTCAGTTGTTAGTGAACCAGGCATAAATTAAGCTACTATTAACCAGGAAAATCAACATATTGATGAGCAATATTTTAGCAAAATAGATCATCAACAATAAAACATCCTGATGAGTATTTCTCAGGTTTCTGCCCTTTTCTCAGAAGAGCAAACATTGCATTATCACTTTTTAGAAATCCTTACTGCTTTGCTCCCAAAACTCCCTGAGAAAGTTCACACGTTTTCCTCTGTTCTCATTTACAGCTTGAAGGTCCATCTATGTTTTCCACAGCAAGTTATGAAACTGGCACTGTCCTTATCCTCTTTCCATCTGGAAAGGGCGGTTTTGTCCAAGATCTTCAAAGGGGAGTGAGCCACCTGAGTATTTTTAGGGATCCAACCCAAGTGACTCATCAAGAGTTCAGCAGAGGAAGAGGTGGCACATGCTAGATACAGGTGATGGAGAACTTCCCATGGGATTGTCCCAGGGCTGATGTTAGTTGTAACAAAAATGCAGTTGGATGAGTAACAACTTGTAAGGAAGATTTAGGTCCTCAGACGTACCTAACTCTATTGGGTCTAGATCCTTGGAGCAGTACAGGTATATAATGCCCATTGATCGCAGAGGGGTTAAGCACTTTAACACCCTTCTTTATGGATTTGAGAATTGAGCAGAGATCTCAGACTCCAACCTCTATACAACAAAATGGGTGAGTTTAGGATAGCCCAGAAGAGAGTAGCAAGGAACGGTACAGGGTCATCAAGCACAAATAACCAAGCAGAGCAGCAAGCTTGCCAAGGTCCCGCTGTACGGCTCACTGAGGGCAATGAAAAGATCCTTCACAATTTCAGTAGATCAGCTCTGGTGCTTTACTCTTCAGCTGAGCGGGCTGGAACACTGCTTGTCCCCTGTCTCCTCCTAGGGTGAGCGAAAAGCAGTCCAGAGACATTAAGGCAAATTCATCCTTTGAATTAAACAAGGTTTGGCCGGGGCCCAGGCTGGCCCAAAGTGAGCCTCTGGTTATATCAACAGTCATAAGTAACTTAGCTTGTGTCAAAGTGCAAACGACATCTCCGTCTGCCACGTGCAGACCCTGTAACAGTAAAGATGTCATTAGATACTCCACATCTGAGGCAGATCACTTTTGCCAAGCCCAGGCCCTGCAGAATTTGACATCACTTATAAAGATTAATGTATTAGTATTTATTATCATTACTATTTAATATTATTCTCTGAATTGCAAGCAGGGGAGTTGAGGTTGTGGGTAACCTGCAGAGCAATTAAATTTCAGGAGAAGCAAACTTCTGGACTTCTAGAGCCGTTTCTCTTTGCTTTGCACAGAGTGTTCCTGCCTGGCTGAGCGATACATGGAGCTAGGGTGACAGCCTGTGGCAAAACAGAAGAATTTCAGTATCTTAATCCTTTTGATTTCCACTTGCTTTTGATCTTTTCTCCACTTCCTGATGGTCAGGCCAGACAAAAGTGGTAACCTTGTGGTTGCTACCCTCACCCCTGGTTTGAAGGATGGGAAATTGCCATCTATTCTCCCTCTTCTTTCTTCTTTGTTGGTGTTTTCAGGTGCTGCATTAGCTAACAGCCCATTAGACAAAAGGGTGCTGTTCCAGGCTGCGCAACCTGAAGGAAATAATCTTGTGTGCATCTTCGCAAGTGTCACTCCCGTGGGATGGCTGGTTGGCTTCTTTTGACTCCAAAAGAGAGGAGCGATGCAGCAGCCTAAATCTCAGTTCTACATTTTTTCATGTTTTGCTTCTGGCCGCCTCATGTTGAGGTCTTCTAGTTGGCAGGGTAAAATGCAGCCATCCCAAGAGCAAGGCAGCAGCCTCTGCACTTCTAATAAAGCTTTAGGCATTTTTCATTCCCAAAATGTTTATTCTGGGTCAGGGTTTGCTGAGCTGCTGCTGCTTCTTTCTCTTTAGCAGTAGAGTTTTTTTAAAAAAAATCTATATTGTTTCTATACTCTGCCTGAATTAATCAAATAAATCTTCTTTAAAGTGACACTAAATGAGTCACAGATGGTATTGCCCTTTTACAGGTTACAGAAATCACCCATTACAGTTCTTTTAATTTATCAGTGAGGGAAAATAAGATGGCCTCTTGCTCCCTTTGCAATAATAATCAGAAACAGTCTATTTGGAGTTTAATTTACCCCAAATATGTATTGATAGCTGCAATGAGGAATATGTGACCTCTTTGGGAGTCACCAGTGGATGGAAGGTGGATAGCTTTTACAAAACCACCTTTAATAAAAAAGAGTGTTATATTGACTATGTTTGGTGGTGTATTTAAGCATATGGTTTCCATATCAGGAGCTAAGATGGCAAACACATGCTTTACCTTCTGACAAACCTTTCTTATACTCATCACTCCTTGCAAAATGAAAGCCGCGAGGGTTTTATTTTATTTTTTTTTTATTTTACAACTCTGACTATATGGAAGAGCCGAAGAAATTTCACATGGAATGTACAGCTTGTGCCTCCTTTGCTTAGTTTTCTCCTGCTCGTACAAAGAGAGGAGATGAAATTTGTCCGTAGGCTTAGCCCGGCTCTCCCTCCGCTCCCAGTGGGATCCCTCGGGAGGGGACCAAGCCGCCACCACCAAGCAGAAGTGAAAAATCTCCGCGACCCCGAGCAGATCCCGGGCGGCGGGGCTGAGCATCCCGCAGGATCCCGGGGGCAGATCCCTGCGACTGGATCCGCTCCGCTCCCCTCCGCCTTTGCAAAACACCGCCTGGGAAAAG
>NW_009597587.1:102222-155508 GCF_000690535.1 Cariama cristata | reverse complement strand
TATATTTTTTATAAAATATATGAAAATTGAGAATAATTATAGACTATACCTGTATAATCACAATCCAATTACCATGCTTTCTAGCTATTTTTAAAGCATGAGAAAGATTCATTCCCATGGAGATCTTATTGACAAATTAAGCCCTCTTGTGCCAACAAAAATGTTGTACCTAGCTGGCACACCCAGTGCTAACCCCAGCCAATTTACACTGTCTTTGTTGAAAGTCTTCACATCAGTTATGCACCCCCCCGACTTTCTTATCACTTGATTAGCTTTTGAATGAATTTACATAAAATACGTCTTTTACTCCTGTTCCTTGTTAGAAGTGTTATTTTGATACTGGGTTCACAAACATCACTCGCTGATGTTATAAAATATCAAAAAGCTTCCTTTTTTCCCTCCTTTGTCTTCAAAAGATAATCTAGCAGCTTTGTAAGTCAGCAAGCCTTTTGGTTTTTTGGTCTTTGTTCAAGGAATTACATGCCAGTAATAAGAAGGATTTTATCAAGACTTAAAGTGGTAAGTCTGTGGAGAGAAGCCAGGAGAAAATCATTATTGGTAGATGTAACCCTAGAGAAAAGCAGATTTGAGAGAATTAACAAAGCTCTGGAATGCTTTCAGAAGCAAGGCTGGAATTTTACAAAATGTATACACTCACTTACAAAATAGGGCTACTTTGATGAATAATTTGTATTTTTGGGCACTGACATTCACATGAACTCAGCAGCCTTCTGCTTAGGACTCAAGTTCTGGCTGATTCTAATGAGGATGGCAAGAATTCAAGTCCTCTGTTTATCTTTAAGGCCCTTACTCTGCACAGTGTGAGTTCTTTTTTCTGTTATCTTAATTTTTATTCCTCTTCCTGAGAATTTTTTATGCAGGTGAGCACCCTTTTCTCTTCTTCATGGATCAGTTATTCATTAACTGTCACAAAATTCACAATTGACAGGTAGTTTTTTTAGATTCCTTCAGGTATCTTGAAGGTTTTAACCTTGATACATCCTGAAAACAAAATATGGATGATAAAACTTTGAGATAAAAAGTACGGTAAACTCGATCTGAAATGCAAGTGGTCCATTAATACCCCACTCTTACAGTTCTCTACCATACCAGATCCTCCACTCTGAGGACCATAACTTCAGTGGTTTCCTCATCATCATAGCAATTTCTCATACAGATGAAAATTCTGACATTTTTTTTCTGATAGACCAAGTGGACATTAATATCTCTTTTTGACTGTCAACTTTATCTACTTCAAAAAACAGCCAGAAGATGTACATGACTGCAAGATATAGAATTCTGTTAACATGACGTTAAGTTGACTTGTAGATACAGAAGTATCCTTTATTTCTTGCTCTATAAACATACCAGTTAAGCATTCTGAAGCACTGAATATGATGGTGAGAGTACTGGTGTTACCTGTCTATCATAGCAGATATCTGCTAGCTGTCTTTTTATGGCAGATAATTGCAGACCTCACAGGAAGACAAATGGAATTGAAAAAAAATAGATTTTACAGTACTTTGAAATGGTAGTTCCTTGAATTGCAGAGTTGCAAAATATTAACTTTTGGACATTATTTAATACATTATATCCAACAAATCTTCTTTCAGATAAAGTAGTAAGAGGTACTGTCAACATTCAAGTTTCAACATTGAACCTATGGATAATTACTTTTAGTGACATAATAGCCTTTGGTGTTTCTGAGCTCCTTCAGGTTTAAATATCAATATAAGGAATTTACTAAATGCAGAGCATTCTTATTGTTATGATTTGTTTTTTTCCTTTTTCTAGCTGCCAGCACCACCATCTATCTAAATTCTTATTCTTGAAAATGGGTTCCGGAAAACAGAGTAGAAACTCAAATTGTAATATAGATTGGATCTGATTATGACTTGAGAGAAATGCTGGAGGTGTGAAACCTATTAAATATTCAGATCCAGAATGAAAGAGAATGAATTTAGAAGCATTAAATTCTTACTTTCAGCTGTCTTCATTTTATGCTGTCACTTTAAATTGGTTTCCAATCTACTGGCTAGTAACATGTTCCTAACTACATTGGGTCCTTGTTAAATAATTATTACGTGGGAAAGAGCAGTTATATATTCCAGACATTGAAGAAAGACCTATTATTTCTTCCCTCATGAAATCTAGGTGGTAGCACCAGTTCGCACAGCATTTTGTGTTACTTTACATTCTACAAACGCTAGGTACAAATGGAAAATGTACAGTGCATCATATAGAAATAATAATATGCACAAATGCAAGAAGAGTCTTTTTGCATGGGTTAACAAGGGCTGTGATTTAGCGTGTGAAATCCAAAAAATCCTTCCATTAATAGGAAATACTAGGTAGGGTCCAAAATGAATGGTTGTTGTGGTTTTTTGTTTGTTGGTTGTTTTTTTTTCATTTTCAGTATGTTATTCAATGTAGCCCAAAGAACACAAAAATTCATTTGAAAATCAGCCAGCCCTTCCTGACCTGACTGGAAATGGAGCACCTGGGGAAGAGGAAAGACATCTTTCTGGAGGGCATGTTTTTCTAGTATTTTCGTTCTGTTGACTTCCCCACTGCTTAATAAGTGAAGATATGGATGTGTATTGCTGACAACAAAAAGCACAATGTAAGAA
Organism: Cariama cristata; assembly: GCF_000690535.1. Taxonomy (NCBI): domain Eukaryota; kingdom Metazoa; phylum Chordata; class Aves; order Cariamiformes; family Cariamidae; genus Cariama; species Cariama cristata. Next base: position 152,878 of record NW_009597587.1, on the reverse strand, counting down.
AAAGAATATGGGGAAGAGGTCATTGACAGGGGTGGCTGTTACTTAAAATAGTGAGGATAACTTCAATAGGGTTTGAAAAGGGAGATAGGAGATGGAAGGCTGGAAAGATCATTAAAAATTCTCAAGAACAATGGAAAGAATAAGATAGAAAACTAGATGAACAGCAGGGATTAGAGAGGATTCTGTTGCAAGAGGAAGCAAACAGGGATGGGATGGACACTGCGATGACTTCAGTTATTTGTGATGGAGAACATCTACATCCTGTTTCTTGTAATCTTCTTTACAGTTCAATTTTCCATTTATGACTTCTATCTCAAAAGGTTATGAATAAAGTCTTAAACATGTGATGTACTGCAAAATCAGAACTGTATTTCAACAAGGGGATAAAGAAAATTTAACTCGAGGATGAATATATTTTTTGTTGGCTACATGAATCGGATAGATTCAAAAAGCACATTGTTCAGCTTCAGACTTGAGGCCTGATGTGTTACAGATTTTTCACTAGATGGAGCAATAGTATCCTTCTTAAAATGGTAGCCCTTTACTGAGCTTCTGTGCCAGGAACTTTAAATATGCAAGGATATTTTGAGCTAAATCAGTATGTATTGTAAATGGGGCATTTAAACTTGGGAATATATTTTTATTCAATTTGAATATTTGTTTTCAATTTCTGATAAGCATTTTTCTAGCTCTGGTACCTCTTAAGAATTACTAAAATGTAGAATTATTAATTTTAGGTCTTTTTTATCCTCATCTTCATGAATGTTATACAACTGTTGGAAAAAGTAAAATAGAAAACAGCCTAGATAACAATTTAGTACTTATAGCTTTTTTGTTGTTTAATGCATGTAATCAAAAAGAAAAACAAGTTCTGGCTCATTTGTTACATAAATGCTTGTCTAGTTACAATTCTCCAAAATGTCATTTTACATAAACGCAAATTTTTGCAATCTTTTCTTTACATTTTATGTTAAAATCACTTTTCAAGGTAGATTACTTTAAAAGGTAGTGATACTTAAATTAAGAAATAAATTAAGAAGACTTTCAGTCACAGTCTATCTTCTCAAGATTTTTAATTCAAGAAATATTGGTGGTAAAGTTTAGAATTTTTCAAGATATGACATTTATGTCAAAGAGATCCTTCTTTTGAAACCTTGATGAATAATGATTCTTTATCAAAAGATTAATTTATCTTTTTTACAGGGCTATGTTTTCAGAAGAAAGATGGCAATATTATTTTACATGAAAATGTCAATGTGGTTAATTTTTAATTTTTATTCAGTGCTCAGTGGCATTTATTTTACATTTTAATCCATACATTTCAGTTCACAGCTTGATTTGCTCCTGTTATGTTATCCCAGTTCTTTTGCTTCAAACCTAGAAAGTAATACCTGAACACGTGTTATTCTGACAATTTATGAAATGGCTGTTATTTTTCAAATCTGCATTTGTTCGGTGTCTGATGTTTTTCAACAGAGCTGTGTAAGCTCTTTTGTTGATAGATTGCTCTTTCTCTGACACACTGGGATCTCATTCATAAATTAATCTCAGTCTTCAGTAAAATGGCAGAGTTGGTTTTAAACAATTATTGTGTAGTTTTGAAATTTGGATGTAGAGTTCTTTGAGCCCCTTTATTCATTCCTGATTAAACAAAACCGTAGGTCAGCACTCTGCAACCCCATGGGTGACTGAGCTGCCAGAGCACACTGTCGTAAAGAAATGCAAGTACTGTTCAGGATAAAAGTTCCTAATATCACATTTTCCTACAAACCCACATGAGCACGTGAATCATGGGAGAGGTTATTTCAGGGCAGTGGTTTCATTTTTATCTTTTCCAGTAGTTACATACTTTGGTCAAAAAATGCAAAAATATATTTAATAGTAAGAGTAATGCAAGTGCAGTAAATAATCTGGTGCTGCCTCCTTTACTGAAAAACAAATGCTAAACCTGCATAGCCAGGGCCTGACTATCCATTTGTAGAGGGATCCATGTGACAGGTGAGAGAGACAGTACATACATTTTTTACCCTGTTACTTGGTCAGTTAGGACTTGATTTAGCATTAAAAAGTACAAACTTGGATTTCTATGGATCCAGTGCCAGGAATATTGAATGAAATGTCCAGAAGTTTTGCATCTCTGACCCTCTTAATCCCTGATGTAGTCCACCAGAAAACGAGGTATAATGAGTTATCAAACTTTTCACAGCCTTATGGATGGGATGAATGTCAGCAAACAGATCAGAGTTTTGTCTGACTTCAAGTAGAGAAAGAAACTGTGAAAATTAAAGGTACTTGTCTCTTTCTAAATATCATCATTCTCTTACTCAAATGAGTAAAGGGGCTGATGTTGTCACAATTAATTTGTAGTAAATATGTATGAAAACCTTAAAATACTTTGCGAGTAAAGGATCTGGTCCACAATATGAATACCCAGCACATTGCTGCCTGCATATGTAAAAGCAGATTCCCCAAACTCAGACTTTATAACAAAATGTGATGAATTTATGCAAACAGTCATAGAAGACAGGTAAAGAATTTGTTTTAAAATAATACTGTGAAATGCCTGGTTAATTCCCTAATCTCCATGTGCTCTATATATTATCTTGAGCAAATTATATTTACAGTTCCTTGCCTTTGATTTTATGAACAAAAGCAAAATACAGTAAAGGTTTAAGCTGGTACTGTACGTAGAGTCTTTTCACTCCGATTGGTACATGTGTGAACAAATGATTAGATATGGAAAGAACTCAAATTATAGCGAAGATAATTTACTGGGGAAAAAGTTAGGTTGGCCTTCTCATAGTAAAAATTGCTTTAACTTGTACTTCTCTACATCTTCTGCTACTGCAATTTCAGACAAATCTACTGATTCCCAAGGAGTCACATAGAGTGCGTAAGTATGAAACAAGTGTAACCAAAAGGTGCTGCTGAACAGCAGCTGATTATTGTCTTGAATTTAAAATTAAATTCACAGAAAATATTATCTTTTTCAGCATATTTTGCTAAGTGATATGTTAGGTACACTAATTTTGCTACTAGATTTTTGTTTGGCTATGACCCAGAGAATTTCCAAGTGATATTCAGAAGGTGATACTTCTCAATGACTATATAACAAGACACGATGCCAGAAACTGCCATGATTAGTTTTCAAATTATTGTAATTTTTGCTTTGTTTTTTAAAAAATGTCATGTTTTCCTCCCTCTTCCTTCCCTTCTCCTGCAAAGCAAATAAATCTTCTTAAGTACGTGTTGCTTCAGTACTTTTCTGCTCAGTCCATATTCTCTGGCAGGCTTCTGTTTACTGGTTTTCTTCTAATTCATGATGCTATGCATTAATGCCTGCAAGGATACTGCAGAGCTGTCTTTCTGTTCCTGCAATGGCTATATCACATCTGACTGAGTTTATAATTGGTTTCATTTTTAAAGGTTCTTAGATAGAAGGGAATTAATCTCATTTTGTCTGGCTTGTGTAGTGTCTACTCATAGCTGCCAAAGACATTAGTCCTGTTCATTTTTAAGTGAGTCTCCATGGACGTAACAATGCAGATTGGCCTCCCTGCCAGTTCATTGACTTCTTAACTCAGATTCAGTTTGAAATTATTTGTGCTTTGACTAAAATTCTGGGTAGATTTTGCTGCAGGGCTGAGATTTCAGATCAGATTCACCTGCTGGCAGACTCTTTAAAAGTTAAGTTTTTCTCTTAGAAGTTTTTATCAATTACATCTTTAAAGAATGTAAAATTAAAATTGTACATGCAAATGTGGTATTAGAATAAAACCACACCTTTTCATAAAAAGTTTTAGCATAACTATGTATTTTGAATGAGTTACTTCATAATTTCATAATTTTGCTTTGCAATTAAAACAAAGAACTTATTTACATTAAAGATACAAATAAACATTTTAAGTAATCCCTCTGAAGTCAATGTGTCTGTCCACTGTATGTTAGCAGTCAATTATTTGAACCTGATATTTACACATTAAAAAAATGAATATGAGCTTTGTGAGTTGAATATATTTTATTGAGCTATTGAATGTAAAGGTGAAGATTTAAAATTGCAAATTGAAAGGGGCTTGTAGAAATTTTGGGGGGAGAAACACATTCCTTTCTAACCTGTTCTTTAGAAAAACAAACCATAGACTATACAACTATTTCAGAATGATTTCAGATGCCTATTTCAGATGCCCTAATGAAGGACAGAGAATCCAAACTTGGGGAAGATGAACTGGATAATCCATTAAATACTTTACAACTCTAATGTATATATAACCCAAATTTTCCAATATGGTTACTCGTTTTTCCATTTCACAAACCTGGTTTATCTGTAGGTATTGAGAGCTATAAATGCTAAATGTCTTTGAAAATCTGATCCATGGAGGACGGTTCCTAGGCTAACGGAGGCTGTAATGCAACTGACTCCCAAATGACATTGGTGAGACTGGTGTCCTAATTTCCACTTGTCTCTGGAAAGTGTGCCTCAGGGTGTCTGGGATGGAGTGACCTCAAATTAGTGGCCTTTTCTCAAATTTCTGTATATGATGTTATGGCTATATCTGTCTCACCAATCAAATCAAAATACAAACTACTGAGTAAAGCATAGAAAGACTATATTCAATTGGCAGCATTTCATATTACTTAAGTTACTGCTCGTAGTATTGCCAGAAGTGCCACTAAGGATAAACATCAAAAAAAATGAGATGAGAAGAAATCTTAATTGTCATATGAATGGTGTGTGTTTGAGAATTAGCTGAATCATCTTCTGAAAAGAGAATTCCTGTTATAATAGCAGCACAGTCATTGTACAGAGGTCAAACAAACCTTCTATAAACAAACATCTGTATACAAGCACGCACACACACACACACAAATACATATATAAAGTACTTCTCTAGAGGGAATCTATACAAGTCCTGCAGGACAAGCTCAGAGGAAAAAATGGTTCATTTCTAAGGTTCTTGTTCTATTACTGTTCTGGCTCTGGAGAAGACATCACATTCTCCCCCTTTCTCTTAAAAGGTAGAAAAATGTTGCCTTCAGTTATCAAAAATACCAGCAAGTTTCTTATGTAAAATCTTTAATTGTTATTATAAAAGCAGTTCTGATTTTTTATTAAGAATTTAGCTTTTTATGGGAAAGATAACTTTTCAAAGGGGATAAACACAGCTTAGTTGTGTAGAATTGTGTAGAATAAAAAAGCATCTAAGCTCAGGTATACCTAACCTTGACTGTCATCTGCAAATCATCATATCTACTTGTCTGCCTTTTAGCATCCTGATTATCAAGTCAACATTTTCTTTGGGTGGAGTATGACTTATTGATGGTACATTCACAGGTGGTAAGTGGACTTATGTATAAGCTTTTTTGGTAGCTAAAATTGGGGCAAAATGGCCTTTGTATGAAATGAAATGTATTCAGATCTTAAGACTAGACTGGTTTTGTGCTGTGCTTTGATTGCTACAGGGACATCTGAAAAATGGAGAGTTTTCTTTTAAGCCTTTTTGGTATCTAGGAGTGCTTTTAGTTTCCAGTTTGTCTAATTAATGCTGGTTTTCCACGGATTTTTTTTTTTTAAGTGACACCAAATAAAGCACTCGTGTCTTTTAGAATTACAGTTTTTAAAGAACGGCCTAAATATTTAAGTATCTAGATTGGAAAGAGAGAAAGTTTAGTTGTTTTCTGACCTCTAAGATTTAAACTAATGGCTTTAGTGAATGCAACTGAAACTCTGGCCTTGCACTTCATTTCCTTGCCTGTCCTCCCCTTGTCTAACTTTCTGTGTGTTTGACTTCTATGTTGATCAGTTTCTTAGGCCAAAATTATGTTTAGTTGCTGGGGCAGAGACCTGAGATTTCAATTCCATCATGTGTACTTCATCCAGTTGCACCACATGTAAAACATGTTGAATTAACAGAAAACATTCTGAAACACTCTAGCTTGAGCAGTGTCAGAAAAATACCTCAAATAAATGCATGGTACCAAATGGACTAATTTATAATATTTCACCTTTCATCAAATTTACAGAATGTTTACAAGGTGCTTGAAAATTGTAAGATAGATTATCAAGTAAATCTATGCCATCGTAATATCCCTTGCATATGCCATTCCTTCCTTTGAAAATGCAAAGAATCACCTTTGATTAAAACATTAGAGATCTATAAAAAAACATTTGAAATAGAATGTCCATTTTTTGTTTAGTCAAGCCCTAGTTGATAAAGTGCTTCCATTTCACTCCAGAAAACACAAGAGCACATACCGACATCCTCACAAAATTCCTTTCTGTAGTAGTACAGCAGAGCTGGAGGGAACCTGGAAAGATCATCTGGACCCCCCCCGTCTGTGGTAGGATCAACTACTTGTGACTTCTGACAGACATTTGTCTGCTTTATTCTGAAAAACTTCATAAGCGGTTTGCTGCTGTATTCCCCTGTCCATAGTGGAACTATCCATAGAAAGCTTGTCTTAATACCTAATACAAATTTTCCTTACTGCAATTTGAATTTATTGCTGGTTTATCTTATCTGGTATAGACATGCAGAATAAATATTAATATTATTGTTATGTAATTATATTATTACAATAAATGTTTTTTAGACCTCTGATCATTCTTCTTGCTCTTTGGATTCTCTGCAGTTGCTTCATATTTCTCTTGAAGTGCAGCAGAACTTAAGTGAATGCTTTGCCTGTGTCTGATCTACGATGGATTAAGCTATGATTAAGTGTAGTCCAAAGTGAAGTTCTGGATTTTATAAAGGGTAACCTTCTGATAAGACTGTTTTTATGATGCTAATATACACTCTTGTTGTCTCAAGACATTTATTATCTCAAGTCTTTGGAGAATATTCAGGCTTCAAAGATTGACCTTTGGCCAATTACAATATTCACAAGATAAATTAATGTTATCTCTGCTGCTCCATTCCAGAGCTGTGCTACACTTCATGTAGACATAAAGGAGTTAGCTTAGCTGCCAAATACCTTCAGAGGAGCACAAGCAGCATGGGCTTCAGCTGCAACAAAACTCCATGTTATCAAGGCTATTTTACTTTTAGTACTTGATCTAAATAGTTGTTTGAACTCCTGTATTGTGTTGTAGATTTGCTCTAATGTCACGTTCCAAGACATAGTAGACTAAGAATATATCCAACTCAGCAAGACAGGACTCCACAATTGACTCTGCAAAATTTTTACATGATTTGGTGATTAGGGATTTGTTTTTTAATATATTCAATTGTAATCAGAGGTGAGAAGCATGTGGAAATCTGTACAAGCATTTTTGTGATCCTGCACGTGTGGTACGATTTTTTTTTTAGCAAACAGTGATTACTTCACCATTTACACTAAATTATGTCTATTTAAAGTGAATTTCAATGAGAATCTTAAATCTTTTTTCTGCCTTCTGAATGTAGATTGTTCTTTGGGATATCTATTCTCTGTCATTTAGACAAGCAGCGTACAAAGTGAAGTTTCAGTTTGGTGTATGAGTGAAATGAGTCTCATTTTAGACTACTTACAGGCTGAAATAAAAGAAGGAAATAACTGTTATTAGAATTGCTAATGATTTAAACTATAAAGTATAAATGAAATAAAAATATATATGCCTGGCTTCAGATTACAGGTTACAGACAAACAGTCTGCTGTTATCCCCTGTGGACAAGGGGCATTACAAAAGTTTTGCATAGTCAGATTCTGGCACTGCTGGAGGCCTAGGCAGACCATAGATCTCATTCAGTTGCCATGTTCCTGGAGAGATAAAAACAATTCTCTGTAATGTCATCTTTCTATTTCCAAAAGTTGAATAAATGATATTTCAGATTAATTTAAATGTATCTCAGATTGGTTTGTTTCCTTAACTATCTCCAGATAATTATGGTCTTAATCATTGTCTTCACACTCAATCATATATTACAGCATAAGATCATTAAAAATACATAATTTTATTGCTTTAATTTATTGTAGCTACCAAACATATTGATGCAAGACGTAACTGCTTAGATATAACACTTTTGATCCAATGTAAAACTTCTCTAGTGAACCGTCTTTTTTCTGTAATCTTCATACGGAAATCCTGTGGTTTGTTGTGAGTTGCTTTCAGAACTGTCTTTCCAGGTTAACTTCATTAACTCAAGCAGAAGAAAATTGTATTATTTCTTGCTGTCAACCTTATGGTTTAGTGACAGAGATGCGGAGAATATTAGGGTATTTTACTTGTAAATTTATACAGAGATGGACTTTACTTCAGCGTTAAGGGGCTGAAAATGATGATAATATACTTAGCAATTAAACGGCAACTTGTGTTTCCAAAACTAGTGAACGAACTTTAAATATTTGTTTCTCATAGTGCCACAGTAAAGTAAGTATTAGCAACCTTTTTTTACAACGAGAGAAAATGCTTTGTAGAAAGCTAAAGAGCCTGATGAGGTCACATGGGAATGATTATCACATTTGATGTATATGTAAGACTTCCCACCTGTAACCAATTGCCTGTTTTACCACCATCATTGAAGATCGTCATTAGCAACCTAAGTTCCATTAAATAGTAAACTTTGAAAACATCTGAAAAACATGGGAGTTGCAGTATTCTACATTTCTGGCTCTAACTGACTGTTTCAGGTAGATGTGTCTGGGTTATTGAAATTGAAATTTCATCTCTTTGCACTGCGGCAGCTGCTAAAATGAAATTGCCTCTTAGTCAATCTTTACTGGAAATGTTTGTATGAAGGCTATATATGTCCTCTTCTCATGAATTGGATGATTTTTAGATGGATTCAATGGGATTCATACATTTGAGAATATCCATACTCTTTCTCATTTGTGAAAGGTTTCTTAAACGCCTCCCATAGACTTCTGAGAATTTGATGTTCTCATGAATGTACAAAGCAATTACATACAAGATGAACAACAAAGAAGTCAAGAGAAACCTAAACCCTAAGTTAAAGTTTTTGGTGTATTTTTCTAAGATTAAATTTTGCTATGTACACAAATTGTTATCTTACCTGTGGAGAACGCAGGATGCTTTTTTTGTAGCATCTTAGATTATTTTCTTTTCCTTTCTTTTCAAGCAAACTGAACATGAGTCAGGAGAGAAGGCCAACATGGTAAGGGGAATCTGTTTTCTATCCTGAACTGTATAATGGGAATTTATAGAGAAAACAAAACCAGATTCTTCTCAGAGGTGCGCAATAAAAGACAAGAGACAATACTACAAATTACAGCAACAGATGTTCTGATTGGATATAAGGGTAAAAAAAAAAAAAACAAAAACAAACAACAATTTACACGTATAACCAAAAGCACTGCAATTTACAAGTATCACCAAAACCTTGGCTGCATCTGCCCAGCTTTGACTAGGTTAATTCAGTATGAGCTGGAAAACAAAGAAGTACACGTGAACCTTGTTAGGAAACTGCTGCTAACTTCACACTTTTTGTAACATTTTGGGGGCAGGAGACCAGAGGGTAACAGTATCCCTAGGGACAATCAGTAATTGGTCTTAGATAAGGAGAAAGTCAAAGAAATTGGCCTGGGGCTGTGTGATTAGCAAGGCCATTGACAGCTTATGTTTGCAATCTAATTTAGAAAGCAATAAATAATTAAGACAATAGTCCCTAGTGGCTGGGAAGAGAGAGAAACATCATGAAAGGATGTTTGGACATGTAAAAGTTAGAGCCTGAAGTGGAACAGTTATGTGTTAGGACCAAGCTGCCAGCCAGGACCCCAGGGATTTTGCAGTGCAGGTCTGTGCTGGCTGGCCCAGAGGAGCTGGGATCCTATTTGTGAGTCTGTGATACCAATGCATGTGGCAGAATAGAAATCTTGGAACAGAAATCATTGCTCAGCTGCTACAACCATCCTGTTAATAGGAAAGTTAATAACATTTTGATTATATGACGTGTCTGGCTCTGGTTTTGTGGCTACCCCACTCAATTCCCCTCTAACACCGTCCTTGGAGATTTTAAAAACTCAGCTGGAGAAACTTGATCTAATATCAGGATTGGCTCTGCTTTAAGCTGAATTTTAGAATAGATAGGTGCCAGAAGTCTATTCCAACCTAAAGGATTCTGTTATGTCATGACACAACTTACATCTAAAACTTCAAGAAGTTGGTATGTCATGATTTCTTAAAATATTTGCCTTTATTTGTTATTACAGCAACAGAAACTACAATTTACAATTTTAAAAATCCTATGATATATGGGTACATGATGACCGTGTACCGTCACATTCTATGGCTGTCGTATCCTATGATGTACATGGCTAAAAATACAAAAGAATTACTAGTTTCTGTAAGTGTTGAAATGTTATTTGCTGAGGAAGATAATGAAATACTAAAATTCATGTAATTTATATGAAATCAGTTTATCCTTCAATAAAATATTTTTTGCATACCTTTGGATCCAAGACTGGTAGATAAATAAGAATCACAAAAGAGATGCCTTTAAATGCTCAAATGGCCAAATTCCTCTCCCAGGCTAGTATGTCAGTTAGTGTAATTTAAAGAGAGATCAGAGATCAGTATTTGAAGAGTGCTTTTCAAGAGAATGGACTACTGTTAGTATTTTCCCCTAATACCTTTGTCTTTATAAAGTCAGAAGTTTTACTGCCTTACATCAGTTTTCCTGTGCAGCAACATCTCCAGATTTCTTCGTCTTTAATGTCTGTGATCATCCACTCTGGACTCTTTCGCAAGACATTGGATGGAAATGGAGGTACACAGACCATGCAGGACATGGAGAGTGGGTCCAGCACATCCTGTGTGTGTCAGATAAACTGCCAGCAGAGTCTGATACATTCTAAATGTGTCCAACTTAGTGCTTATAAACAAGTGACAGATGCTCAGCAAGTCTGGAGAAGTCTGAGCCTGGGATGTAGAGTCAACACAGGTCTATGAATGGCTGTTCATCTAAGATTTTCAATAATTTTGCAGCACCGTCAGAGAAACTGCTGCAGTCTGGAGTGGCTGGCTTTCCCAACAAATTAAGTCCTCCTGTTTGTTGGTTTTCTTTTTCTCCTCAGACAAAATTTCCACGTAGAATAAAAAAGGGAACCATCTGAAGAAAACTGGTTGTACATCTCTAATCTCCTGCTTATTTCATATTCTGGAGGTGAGTAAAGGGTCAATGTATGCATTCCCCCCCATAACTTGAAAATAACATGGTTCTTGGGACATACACAGATCAGTTTACTAGTCCAGGCACTACCATGTGATCTGTTCAGAGCTTCCAGTAGTTCATGAATTTTGCTGAATTTTGACATGAAGCTTGCATGAAGGCCTGTGCATCCCTAACACAGTCATTGATGTTCTTTATCAATGAATCCTTCTTTTTAGACTAATTTTGACTTGGTTGGTGTATCATCTAGAGTAACTTCTCCAGTGGGAGGAGCTCTAAAGCAATGATGAAATGCAACAGTCATGCAGTTATTCTTAGTGTGTTTTTTTTTAATTTCACCTAAACTTGCTGCCATGCCCCACACTTTGCTTCAGAACATAATAAGTAGCCCTCTTTGTTTTATTTATATACAATAGTGAGTTAAAAGACAGTAAATATCTGGCAAGGACAATGAACTAGGAAAGGAAAAATAGATGATTACAGTAAAAAAGGATGTGAAAGATCATCTGTGCAGATTGCAGCTTAAATCAACAATGACCCTGTGTTCTTATAGTATCATAGTTTCCTCAGTCCCAAGAGGCTATGAATGAACTGGGACATTTCTTTAGACATTTTTTTAGTAACTATTTGCCACATTGCACCTCCTGAGTGACATTGTGGTGCAAAACAAGTCATATACCGGTGTCTGATGTAAGAATATTTCTAAAGAGCCTATGAACCACTTACAAGATAAGCTTGTGGGATACTATGCAATACTTTTAATGGAACCATGATGAGGGAAGGGATTTAAAGGAAATTTCAAAGTGATTTATACCTAATAAGGCTTGATGAGAATGAAGTTTTTATGAAATGAAGTCAAAGGCTTGTGGGATGATAAAGCATCACGACTGGTAACAGGAATTTAAAAATTTTGTACTAAACACAGTATATAGTTGTATGGTAGATTATTTATATGACTTACCTTAGACTCTGTGCATATTAATATTTAGCAAAGCAAAATGTCACGTAACTGTGTGGAAGTTTTCAAGTAAACAATCCAAATCAATATTAAAGATTTTAACTGAAGTCTATTTTAAATAGTCTCTGTTGTTCAGTCAGCTGCTTTACAGCAAAATTACCAATTTCTAGTCCTAATTATGCCCAAGTACTGACAACACTGCTGCCTGTGAGATACAAGTGTCTTGTTATTAGAAGATCTATCCACTGTGAATGATTTAATTTTCTGCTCCTGAAATCATCTTAAATTACGTTGTTCATAAGAAAGTGACTACAGACAGAGGGTTATTATTTGGGCAAGCCTCTATGAATGAAAATTCAATGGTGAGGCTCTCATTTGTCTGCCTAAAGATGCTGTTATATTTTAGGTTCACTTCACTTTGGAAAGTTTGATGGTAACAAAGGAAGACAGTCTTCGCTGGAGCTTGTCTGGTGTAGGGAGGTCCAACTTCCATCTCCCTCATCTAACCTAACAGACAAAAATGTTAAATCCTGCTAACAATGGCAATATTTGGCTTCCTTGCAGAGAGACTCTAAATAGGCTCTTCACAAGATTTTAATGGAAGCGCCTTATGCCTGACCGGTGTTCAACTGCTTTCCAAGCTGCTGGCGGGCCCTTCACTAACATAGATCTGATTTTGGTTCCTACATGTTCCTTTTCTATTGTGGCAAGGAAACCTTTAGGAAAGGCTTAACCTGTGGTTGGTTCTGCAGTGGCGAGTGCAGAACTCAGCTTTGCAGAAAAGGACATCTCTGGAAGCAGAAGAGATGCTTTCAAAAAGAATTCACTAGGTTGTGTGTGGAGAAGCAGTAGCAAATGTTTCTCCACTGGAGGAAAACATTGCCCTGCAAAGGGATGATGTTGGGAAAAATATAGTTGAGACTGGAGCTGTGCAGGCACCAGTTCTGCCTGCACGGGAGCTTATTAGGAAACATGACTTTTATACATTTTGTTATATAAAACAACCATGCAAAGTTTTGAGCTACTGTTGCAGCTAGAAACTAATAGCTGGAGGCTAATTCTTCCCAGATCTGCTGTGTGTGTGCTTGGTCTGTGTGTGATGGGGTATTCTTTTTCTGCTAAAGGAGAAGAAGAAAAGATACCAAGTGCTCCTCAACTGCTTATCACAGAATGCTTTCAAATGTGATTTATGAGTAAGAGTGTAAAAAAATGAGGAAATTATAACCTACTTTTCATGTCTTATACAAAAAAAATATAATTTGGAAACCTTGGATAAAATTAATATTTATGACATACATTATGTGGCAGCATATATTAAGGCAGAAGTAATATACATGTAGAATAGCAATAATCTTTGGCTGTCTTTAACACATTCAACCAGTTAAACATACTCAACCAGTTAAACATATTAGAAATTATTATAACTAACAATTCAATTTCTGGGCATCTTCAAGCCGCAGACTTTTTTTTTCTGGTCTTCTAGATTGCTGCAAAAGGGCAGATTGCTGCCTGAACCAGAACAGTAGGAAATTAGTGCTAGCAGTGTGTAGGTTGCTGCTGAAAACAGAGGAAGTGGTTGATAATCATTGACAATTTGCCATCAGTTTGACTTTGTATTAAAAGCTATGGGTTACACTGAAGTATTTTTTGACAAACAGTAATTCAGAATATTCTGGCCAAGAAACAATGCTCTTCCTGCATAATGCTGTTAGCAGATTTATGTTGTCTGGCATTAGGATGTTGCTGTTCCTTTGGCGTGTTAAAGAGTGCATGGCTATGCTTTTTCAATATTTGAGATTGTCAATGTACACCTATTTAACGGCAATGTTATATTTCCTATGTTGTCTTTTAAGAAGCTTTTCGGGTCTTTCAGGCTTCTGTATTAATTTATTTCTGTTAAACATTACTGAGTCATCATCATTTGTTTTTTTATTAAACAGAAGCTTACAAACCAATACATTGTTTAAAACAGAAAGCAAGAATGTTCATTCCTAGTGTGGCATCAGTTTAAGAAGTTTCATCAAATTTCCTTCATTCATCTATACGGGCACTCCAAAGCAGATCCGAAGTGGGAATGTACGTGCCGTTCATCACACAGTGATGCAGATGCAGTATCTAGGTCTCCGAAACATGTGACTCCAGTGAACACCGTACGGGTCAGTTGCCATTTAATTTCTGTTTCGCTAATAATCATAAAGAATGCCATAGGGGCTTTTAACAGGCAGTAACAAAACTGCTTTTGAAAAACCACTCTCAAATCTGAATGAAAATGTCTGATAATTGAATTTAGTTATCTCAAATCTTGGCTTGGGCTTCCTGTGTTTTCCTAGTGACATTCCTCCATGCTTCCAATAACATGGCAATTTCTATAGAGTGTGTTTGTGTGTGCAGGCAGGCAGCTGCCTGGTGACACTTCTCTTTTGTCCCTGCCATACAAAGAGGGATATATTACTCTACTGAATACAAAGGGCTGATTCTACTAAATCAGCTTGTGGGCTCATTAGTGGACATAGCAGTTTGCAAAATTTAATTAACAAAGATTCTCAATCTCCTTTGCTAAATATTATTAATTATTAGTTTTCTTTATTTAAGCCATTTTACATAATCTAACTGCTTCAGAGGCATGCATTTATAGAATATATGGTTTTCATTGTGATTACTTTAATATGAAGGACAGTGGTGATAGATCTTTTGAGTAACTTTTCAAAATCATTTCCTTGCATGTGAATTCAAAAGGTTTGTTATCGCAATTCCTTGAGATTCTTTTTATAAGCACAGTACAGGGTTTTATGGACGTAAGCATATACACATTTTTATATTTTAATACATTATCCTAATTTAAGAATGTTAACAGCTAACATTAATAACTAACTCATTACAAATGTGTGAAGAGAAAGCAGACATGATAATAAAATAATTATGGTATCTGTACTACCCAGGATTCATGATGCACTGATTCCAGTTACTGTCTGGTACTTTGAAATAGTGTTGTACAAACTAAATTGCATAAAAGTGTTATTTGCTTTTCCATCAAAAGTGAGGTAAAAGCTACTAAACATGTTGCTGTGCGGCATAGCAGTGATCCCAGCTCTATAAAAAACAAAATACTTCAGATATTTTGAATATTTTAAAAAATCCAGTTGCAAGTGTTTAAAATTGCACCTGAGACAAGCATGGGATTGGCAAGGCAGAGGAACACTTTGAGATGGAGAAAAGTTCAAAACATAAATGTATTTGCAGTGTGTATTAAAAGGGTTTTTAAGTTTGTGAATTAAAAAGTCCTCGGAGAGAGTTCTCACACTCCACTGTATATATCCCGTTTTGGAAACAACCCAATTACTTGAATCAGAAATGAAACTTCTAAATAAGTTTCAGAATGAAAGCCCAGACACATTGCAGAATATGAGCTCCTTACCAAGCTGTTTGCAGAAGTTTCCTGTCTACAGCACGATGTTGCAGCTCACGCTCTCCTGTGAGTGTCTGGCTTTGCAAAGTGGTGCCTATAGATAGGCAGAGTATATATTTAATATTTATTGGTTTTCATTATTAAAGTAGCTTAGACTAAACATGTTTGAAACTGTGATGACCGATCATAAAATTCTTGACTGAATTTTGAATATATGAATTCTTTTGAATATATTCTGCTGTCAGTCTTTTTAATTTGTCATTTAATCCTCCTTGTTAATTCATATCTCCTAAAATGTTTTTTCATTAAGATAGCTGTATGTCATTGCTTGCCTGATCATGCAGTTCAGAGTATAAACAGATCACTTTTGTTAGTGTAAGGCCCCTGATGTAGGCAGCGGGTTTAGTGATTGTACCTGAAGGCTCAATGTTTCACTGTATGACCTTAAAGCAGAGGGCACAGATGTGCAGAACCACTGGTGGCTGCACCTGGACATTGACAGTTCCCAAATGTACACGAAAATCAAGATCCATGTCCAAATCGTTTCGATAAAAATGATTTTATCAAAATTCTTTTATCTCCTACATCATATTTACTTCAGTGTGATAAATGTCCTTCATTCACAGAGTACATTGTGAATAATTTGGCATAATCCCAGCTCCAATGTCTTGCTGCTGATGTTTCCCATACTGCTCTGAACATAGTAGGCTGTATTTTTCCGTTATGGAAACATTACTGCAACTTTCAAATTTTCCTCAGAAAACAGTTTCTGTTGAAGTAAGTTTGTATAAAAGTATAAGGGCTTCTCAGTGGCCTCTTGTTGATAGGAAACATTTTGCTGGAGCAAGAAAAATAGGTTTTCATAGTGAGGGTTATTCTGCATGTTCATAATATTTTTATTTAAATTTGTTTTCAATATTATTATTGTATTAAAATTGTCTTTCCTATTAAAATGTTATGTGTTTGTACATGCTCAGCATTCCATTTAGTGTCCTTTTCACAGTGAAATAAGTCAATTAAATATGAATTCAAAGTGAAATAAAATAAGGCCCCACTGCTGAAAATATTTTAAAACCTCAGCTATAACGTCTGAACACTTTTATCTTTCAAATTTGAGTAACTGTGTTAAGTGACAAAACATGAGTGAGTGGTCAAACAGTATTTTTCATGCCTAAACTCATTTACATTTCTCCTGTTCAGATCCAAACTGACTAAGGATTTCCAAAGTACTAGTGGGGTTTGGATCTGTGGTTTTATTTGATATTAGTAAATCTGGATTCCTCGCCTCTGCTTGTCTCCTCTTACCTGGCCTAGAAACTGTGATCATACTTCTTGGTACGAAGTTAGTGCAAAGATTTGCTGTTGCGGGAAGGACAGCAAGATGATCCTGCGGAGTACATTCAAACCAAATTTATTTAGTGAATCTAAAACATAAAATATGTGGGGAGAGAAGAAAAAGACTGAGAATTTGTCTGAACATCCCCTCCTACAGAAGTCTTGCCAGATGCTTGTGGTTAGTGTGAAATCACAGAGTGTGCAGTGCCACATCTCTTTTTTTGCTCTTGGAAGCATTGCACATTTAAATGTAATGCTTTCCAAGACTTGCTAACATATCTGCTGCAAAGAAATTTTATTCTATAAAAATGCATCTTCCAGTTCAGACTTCACACTCTCAGGCAAAGCAGCACATTGAAGGGATCCAGTAAAATGGTAAGAGGTGGGAATGTAAGTTTGTCCTGTGGTTTTATATTCTTAAAAAAGGAAAGGTGAGTTGTAAGCAAGTCACCGAAGTTTTAGCATGTTGCAATAATATTTTAATGTGTAATTTCCATTAATGGTAATTGGTAGCACATAGTATCCTGCAAATTAGTACGTAGTAACGTAGCAAATTAAAGGTGTTCCTGTGGAAGTTATTTTACATACATATCATACAGTCCTTATCATAGAAATAAGAACGTGGAGTCTGTGTCCCCATTTTTTCAACAGCAGAAAAGCAAGACCTTCTTTAACAATCACAGGGATGTACAATATGCCATATCAAATCATTTAATTTCACAGTAACATAAGTTTACACAATTTTCTCATTCATAGATACTAACACAATCACTTACCAAAAGAAATTAATTTTTTTAAAAAGAGAAAATTATTGCAATAACATTTCAAAATATTCACTCATTAAGACCGGGAGTCACTCAGAAATATATGTAGCCTTTTTGATAGATGTGAAATTCCTGACTGAGGTTCACTGTTCCTAAAGTATGAATTGCTCCTGGTTTGAGTTGCTCCTGACTATTAAAGAGCTCTGCCCATTTGTGTTGGGGTAAATTTAAGACTTTAGCTCCCCAGCCCTGTGCTCTGCTGTGGAGGTTACGTGTCCAGCAGAGTGGAGCCTCCTTGGGATCTCCCCTTTCAGGTAACTGGCCTTGTTGCCATTTTTCTGATGAGGGTTTTATTCCTCAGGATCTGATAAAAAGTATTTTTTGGCATTGGTGACAAAAGCTGGCTGTATAGCCTGACAGACAGAGCAGTCACTTGGCTGAGAAGTAACCAACATTTGGGTTTGTTATTTGATAAATAGTTACTTCTACCTTTCTCACCTCTGTAAAAAAGACTTTGAACATATGGTTTTGAAGTCAACTGTGTGCGCGTGGTTCAATTCAGAATTGATCTCCAAGTAGGAAATTACAAAATTAATTTTGGAAGAATCTGCAGACATTTGAAAATGTTCATATCAGCTTTTAAACTTCTTTTGGAGAAAAGAACATGGGAAATGAAGTGTGAGGAAGAGTAGGATTATTTTTATTTTTTAATATTGTGATTGCTTTGATATGCTGTAGGAATGACTATCCTTTCATCGGTACAATTTATTGAAAAATTGTGCCCAAACCATGAGTGCTACATCAAGAACATAAAATTAATGAAAATTCAGCTCCGCGCAGTACCAAGTCTCATTGATCCAAGAAGCGCAACCAGACTATTGCTTAAGGAGGAAGATACCGCAGAGGCGTACACATGCACAAATCCTCCTGGATGCTGCTCTGCTGCTACTGACATTACTGCTACACTGGGTGGGTGGCTGGAAAGGCGGCTCTGTCTCTGTCTGTAAGGAGCACGCAGGGGAAAGCTGCTCATGCCTGGAAGGGGTTACAGGCAGGGGCAGCCACAGCCTCCCATGGTCATCACTGACTGCTGCTCTGCATCTTTACTTGTCATTCAAATTGGGTAGAATGTTTTTGCTTCGGTTGAATATGATTTTGCATCCTCCTTCCACTCTTCTGAAGTACAAATGACTATATGTTATCACTCAGCTGTAAAAAAGGTTATTTCTACATGAAGTTTGCAACAAATAGACTATTCCACAAGTCATGCTAGTGAAAAAGTGTAGAAACATAATTAAATAGCAGTATTTAATAATGTTTTTTTTAAATCATAGGCATTCTGCAAAATAGCTATGTGTCCAGGCAATTTTTTTGTCCAAAAGAAATAATTCATCTGAAAGAAATTTTTGACTCAGAGCTCTGACTTTAATCAGCAGCACACAGTCTCACTAGCAGTGAGAGTTGCTATTACGATGAAGATAAAATGAAGTAATAAAAATCTCAGAGAAAAATACCTGAGCAACAGTCGTGGTGGTAGTAGGTGGGATGAGCTAAGTTGCAGAACATGGATGGTGCTAAGAAGTTTTGTCCGTGTTGGGCAACAACTGCAGTGGTGGCATGGGTGGCAATTTTTGTTTGTTTTGTTGGTCTTTTGATTTTTATACCATTCTTTTTTTCTTCAGCACTGGAAAAAGACATCATTCTGGTGGTACACTTTTGTAGTATTATGTTTGTGCCACACTAGTAGAATAATATGTTGCATGTACGTTCTGTTTTTTATATCGTAGTTGTAAGTTCTTGAACAAATACAAGAAGAAATCAGACTGCAGTGCAAAGCATCTAACAAGGTGATCAGATACTTGGGTTCTACATTTGCTGCTGAAACAGGGGCTGTTCAGATCAGTCACAATAACCCTGTTGTGCAGTGAAATCCTCTCACACTGTATTTGTATTTCGAATCAATAGCTGCCCTGTAGCCAAGGTTACTGTGATGCATCACCAAAGTCAGGGGAGAAGCAGAATCTCAGAGCAGAAGTTGGTTAGCAACTGGATAGATTTGTGGTGAATTGTCTACCGTGAGCTATAATAAACAACGTGATGTCTGTCTATAAAATGAAATAGGGGTGAAAACGTGATACGTTAGATTCAGACATGGGTAGGAAAGGGTAAGGCTAATCACATCATTGCTAGTTTTGATTTGGTTTTTCTTTCAGAATTTTTTTTCCCCTACTCATATTTGTTCCCTGCCATTCTCTTTGTCTTCTCTTCTTGGTCCCTTCTTCCTTGCAGACCTGTGAGGCTACCTGAGGATTTGCTGCTTTCAGTGTGCCACTGTTGAACCTCTCAGGACGTTGCATTCCTGATGCCTTTTTTGGCAACTGAAGCAAGAGTCGGTGTGCAGATTAACAGCTACTTCTTGATAGCACCATGTTGTTGCACAACCCTTTTGGTTGCCAGAGTTCCAGAGTGGACCCCTAAGCGGTCCTATTTCTTTTTCAGCCTTGGAACCATGAAAGCCAGTGGTAGTGTTGTTATTAAAAATAAGATACTACCATAAATGCTTGAATACTTTCCACTTGTGTTTCTGCCTTCTCAGGAGGAAGGGCTGGAGCTTTTTGTGTGACCACTGAAGTATGCTTTCAACAGATTTCGTTTTATATTAAACATGGACTCAATAAATGCTGTACTGCTTTTCAGGCTGGGATGTTTAAAATAGTTCTTAGTAACTTTTCAATGTGACATTTCAATTCAGTACTTATATTTTTTGGAAAGCAGAAGCAGATTTCTCTGGGGATGGAGCGTTATGTGTTAGAAGAGTTTGGAAGACAGGTTTTTTTCTACTAAAGAAGAACATGTGGTGCAAAACTATTCAGCAGCTTTTTAGAAACATGATGAAGATAGTTTTTCTCCTTTTTCATCAGAGTTGTTGGAAGAACATCTAGTTTTCTATGAGACCGCTTCTACAGTAATTTTGTACTAATTTTTCCCAATCGCAGATATCCTCTTTCATTTACAATGTTTTTTACCTGATTCTTGAGGGATGTGGAGGGAAGAATGATGCAAAAAGACCAACGTAGTTGTGTACCCCAATAGTGTTTGAGGCAGAAAGCAGCAATATATAAAATGTCTGTGTCTTTGAGCTTGACTGAATGGAGACTTATCACCCAAACTATTCTAAAGAATTGCTTCAATGCCGGGTGTAGGCAGTAGAAATAACCAGTCTTTGATCAGATAAATTTCTGACTTTGGGAACTAGTTTTCAGCTATAACAATTTCATCCTAGCTTTTAACAGATGCCAAGAAATAGCAAGGGACTTTCATCTGCTTTGTTTTATTTATGTTTTGTTAGCTGTTGAAAAGCAGTGAGATTCTATATCCTGGATGTGGGGAACACAGTAGTTTTTTGGAGGTGTTTCCTTTTTTTTTTCTTTTTTAGTTTAATTTCTTCATTTTGGTGAAGAAGTTACACACATGCATGAGAAGCATGTATCTATATCTGAAACCAAATGAACATACAGCTCCTAATTACCTCCATAATCTTTCTGAAAGACTGCAGGATTCAAGCAGCCTGTAAAGGCTTTGAGATATCAGGAGGAAAGACCCAACAAAGAGCGGTATGCTTTTGACGGTGGGAATGGAATGACCGTGGCAGTGCTTGCTTCAGTTCATCTGCAAAGGACGTTTTTTAGAAATACTTATTTATAATCATCCCAAGTTTTCAAAACTATCACTGCCGTGGGCTATGTTATGCATATCTTTGTTGGTAGGCAACATTTGAAGG
Source organism: Cariama cristata (assembly GCF_000690535.1). Lineage (NCBI taxonomy): Eukaryota > Metazoa > Chordata > Aves > Cariamiformes > Cariamidae > Cariama > Cariama cristata. The sequence goes on along the minus strand of NW_009597587.1, from coordinate 131,529 downwards.
TGCATATTGGCGAAGAAGTAGACCAGGTATTTTTGTAAGTGAACTTTTCTATTATTTTCCCCTTTGAATAAAGGGAATATGTAGTCTTTCATAGATTATTTTTGATCTTATACAAGATAGGCCTGGAAATCAGCAGAAAGACAGCCATTGAGTATACTGTTCTCCAAGGTATAACAATGCGTTTGTTCTTTCTGTCTTCTGTGACACAGTTGTTCCCAGCCCTGGAGTTGTGTGACTCCAGAACAACCCATTGCAGCATTGTGGTGAGCACACTGAATATTATTTCCCTCACCGATGAGGAATGACATTTGTGGTGGGAAAAAAAAAAAAAAGGTAAAAGGAATTTTTTTTAAAGTCTCATTTCAAAGACTTCTTTGCAAATCTCTCCCAGTCAGCATCTTCAGTGATCTCATTCTCAAATCTGAACCGTGGAATGGGTTAATAATAATATTGGAGTGTATTTCCGAATATCTTTATTTTTTCATATGAGGACTATACCAATATTACTGTCTCTGACTTGTAGTTTTATTTGTAGTCCATTTATTAATTTTGACAAAACAGTCACTTTTTTGTGTCCACCAATAAAGTAATGAACCATTTCCTATATCCATCAACATACTAGGAACTTTTATTGAAAGAATTGTGGAGATAAGTAATTTGGCTTATCAGGCAATAGAGGAAAGTTCTTCATGTGTCAAGAGCTGCAAAGTGTTTTATGGCTGTAATAAACATCCTGTAGAGAAGTAAGAGAAAAAAAATTGCTTTACACTTCATTGATGCTTGCAGTTCATGTTGTGACTTCAGTGACTTCTAAATCTTTTATCAATTAAAAAAGTTTTTTCTTTTGACACAAAGCAAATAAAAATCTGTCAGTAGAGCTTGTTCTTGGTTTAGTTCCTTAAGCCAAGAAAAAAAATCTCCAACTTGTTTTCTGATTAAACTGTGTATTTTAAAATGTTAATAATGTTTTTTTCCCTTTTCTCCCATGTTGTAAATTTTAATCACATTAAATATACTTTTCAGGCTAGGCTATTGAGGGAAATGTTGAGTACATAAAAACATGTATAAGAAAAGGTGGTGGTGATGGTGGTGAAATAAACACTGTTCAGCTTCTAAAGAGGTCACAGGTTGAATTTTATCCTTTTAGCTCCTTCAGAAATGGGTATCAGACAGATAATGCTGTAATTCTGTAATATGAATGTAGGCACGATCTAAACTTCAAACCTTTTCTCTCAGAGGATTTATCTATCTGTTGTATGTCCCGTTCCATTTAGTTGAAAGTGTGATTATAAGTTAAACTAGACAAACTGACTCAAAGTATTACTGTATCCTCAGATGGAAGCTACTACCCCTTCAGTGAGTGAATACTGAAACTCAACTACAAGGCAGTAAATGACTGAGCACCTTCTTCTAAAAACGAGGTAGATCAGGTTCACTTCAACCACTGTGGAGAAAAAATAAGCTGAACTGACTGACAGTGATATCTCAAGTCCCTCTACCATGACAAGAAGTAGTTATCACATCATATGCAGCATAAGTAGCTTTATCTTTTACAGGATGTGAACTCTTGATTGAATTCAGCTGGGATGCACAAATACAACAGACTTAATTTGGAGAACATCATTATTTTAGTTTCTGCATTTGGCACATTTTCAAGCAAGTATACAGTGTGTGAAATATATAGAATAGCATGTGGTGGGGTAAAGTGAAAAAATATGTGGTTTTTTTTTTTGGAACCGGCTTCCCAAAATATTCAAGACTAAAGTTTTATTATGTGGGTCATCCCATGCTCCTTCCAACTGAATATACATATGCTCCTATAAGAAAAGTAATGCATGACTTCTGAATGTTGCCAAATTTTGGAGAAAGGTCTAAGCAGTAGTTCATAATTCTCTGCATATAAGAGGCAAAATTTCTCATTAAGTTGTTCCATACGGTCCGTCCTCCCCAAACCCTTCATGTGCCATGATAAATATGTTCCTGTTAGCAACCAATTGTCAACCATATGTCTTCATATATGTTTAAAGTGGCTAAAAATAAACCCTTGACAAAACACAAGTACACAAATTTGGTGAATTTAGGTCTGTTTCAATGCTTTCATATCTAATCTGGAACCTTAAGGCTCCTTTGTTAGGTCCTGCAGCAATGCTGCACCCAGCAACCTTTCCTCTGTTTCTTCTTTTGCTTCCCCCTCTTCTCATTGTCATCCTTAGGAATTGGAAAGTCCTCCAGCTTTCAAGGAGCTGGGAAAGACTATTACAACTGCAGTGGTTTAGTGCCCTGCCACCCAGCCTTCACACAATCTGCGCACAATATATCTTCTATTTTAGGAGATACCAGCTCTTCCTGGAATAAGAAAAATGGGTGTTTTTTTGCAGATGTAGGATATTGGTACACTAGCAGGAACAGAGCAACAAAACCAACCTCAGGTAGAGGTACTCTCTGAATGAACTGGGACGGCCATACCAGGATAACTCTTCTGAAGTTCAAGGGGATACGAGCTAAGGTTTTTTTGTCTGCTGTGTGGAAATGGGGTCTGAACGTCACTAGAGGTAAGGAGTTTTAGAGCAAACAGAATAAGGAAACAGAACTAGAAACCAGTTTTATAACCATAATTTTAATGTCCGACAACTGACTTAAATTCAACTGTGCTGCTAAGGAAGTGCATATGAAATTATTTCCGGTATGCCAAGTCCTAAAAAGCAACATCGTGGATGATCTGTGTATGTATACCAATACACAGGTATGTATGTACATACAAAATAGTGCTAACTATATGCATTAGTGGTTTTTAAAGCCATAGTCATGATGTACCAGATGATGCCCTCTATGAAAAAGATCGGTGCTGCTGAAGTGCATTTCTCCATGTGGAAAACGTCTTATTGCTGCTCATAATAAAAACCTGTGGGCCTCAATTAGCACAAAAATTAAGGGAGAAAGTGCTGTTGTCTCCTCTCAAGTTCCTTATCTTTCCTGTAGTGGCCTGAGCAGGACCATCCCAGAACTTCTTTTGCTCTTCCAGTCCCGGTGGGACTGCTCACCTCCAGCTGTCTCTCCCGGAGGCAGTAGATGGCACTTTTCAGCCGCTTTACTTGGCTCCCTCTCGGTACAGAAACGGTGGAAGGAAAAAAGACATTGCTTATAGAAAACAAGCGCTAATATACCTGTGAAAATACTTGACAAACAGGGGTTTTAGAAGAAAATCTTTCTGTACTTTACTTTCAAATTGGCACCATCATGGGGGACTGAGGTCTGGAGAGAAGACAAAAGCTTTATTTCAGGATTTTTTTGTCTCACGAGAAAAATTTCTACATAAATGAAAGCCCAAAAAAAGTCCTCCAAAACACGATTAAAATATCCATTTAATCTGCTTTCATTAAATAAGTTGTATCATTATTTAAACCTCACCAGTTTTATTCTATTTTGTGTACGACAGTGATTCCATACAGGACACTTGCTGATGTTTGTTTGCTGCCAATGCTCTCACCTGGAGAATCACTTTAAAATATGGGATAGCAGAGAAAGTATTTATGCAATGTAAAGAATAATATTGACATGTTATTACCTATTTGAAAACAGTTTAGTACGATGTCTGTTCTTGGGGAAAAGGGAAAAAGAAGGTATATTTTGATCCTAGTTCTAATTACCAGTGTGTGGAGATGTTGAGTCTATAACAATCTCCTGCAAAAAAAAAAAAAAAAAAGGGAGGGGGAAAAAAAAAAAAAAAAAAAGGGGGGGGGGGGTAGGAGTTAAATGTCAGGTTTTATTTTTAGGAAGTCAGGAATACCGTGTTTTCAGATTAATTCATTTGTTGAAAGTGAGTAGCTTGGATCCAAATATGTTCTATTTTATGCGTATGTGTGTGTGTGCGGGTTTAAATGCTTGTTAAAAATATACACCTTGTGAAGGTAATTGTAAGTAGCATTGGTTTCTAAATCCTTACTGTTATACTGGAAGAAATATTCTCTGTTACATGCAGGTTAATTAGATCATTCCCTAAATACTGTGCTGTCGAGTACTGATTGTTCCCATGTAGCCCATTAGAAACATTCTCTGAACTGCAATATTCTCTAAAAGGTGACTCCAAGGTGAAGTCAAACAGACTTAACGTTCACTCCGTTTCTTCCAGGCTCATCCTGCTTCCTCAGGATATCTTCATATAGGATATCCGGCACTATATTGGAAAACTAACTTTGCAGTTCAGTGGGTGATGATGTTTCATCTCGGAGAGTAGGGATTTCCTGAATGGAACTTGAAAAACTATTGAGAGAGGTACCACTGCATCCTTCCCTGCACAGTCAAATTGTTATCGCTGTAACACTTCTGCTGTGACTTCCCTGTGACTCAAGAACTGTCAGCCAAATACGGCTCCTAAACTTCTGTCTTAGGGTCACCTAGGACTGTCTGTCACAAGCTACTTTTGGAAATCATCTTCTGTATTAACATTGCTTCAAGAGGGAAAATAACCCTCCACCCAAATGTGCGCTAGGCTAGGCACTGTGTCACAAATTTTACTGGAATGTGAGTAAGGGTGAGATAACTGGCGCTGCCATGCCTAGGCTGGGTTTTAACCAGCCGTGTTGGGTACTCATTATGAATTCTGTACTGGTATTTACCTGATAGTGAGTATCATGTAGACTGAGATATCATATCACTGAGATATTGTGAAGTAACCTTCCAGCTGTAACACAGTAAATCATTTGCATTGATACGTGAATCCCCAGGATCACCCAGTTTCAGGTTGCCTTTGATATTTGGCTTAGATTAGTATTTTTTAATAAGCAGAGCATTTATCAGTGAAATTCATTTGATTTGATCAGGCTTTTCTCCAGTAGGAAAACTTGAGATAACTTATGTTTTATAAATATTGTGACATAAAATCTTGCATTTTTCACAGACAAAACGCAGCATCTCTGAACTGCTTCTGATCCTGAAGGGAGGCATAGAGCATCTTCCATAGATTAATCTAAGAAGAAAAAAATCATTGCTCTGACAGGATTCAAAGTCACAGAGGAGGGCTATTGCTTCTCTGGTACGTCTTAGCCTCCCCATCCCCTGTCTGCCCACAAACACTTCAAGGTTCCTCTGAAGATCATTGTTTTTCTCTCTTTCTCTTTCTCTCTCTGATCTGTTCTTAAATTCCCCTGTTCTCTACAGATGTCAGCATCTTCTCTTTCAGATTGTCTACCTCATTAACATGACCTAGTTAAACTCAATGCAGGTTTTTTTTCAACCTATGCTAAACTGAAGGTTACAGTTTTGCCTGAAGTGTACCTGTTTGTTTGGTTGGGTTTTCTCCCAGTTACATCAATTGGCTAAAAGAAAGGTATCTCCCTTCAAATCATGCTTTGCTAATGTAGTCGCAACAATCTCTGGTCTTCTAGTAGAATAACAGAGCTACTAGTGCAAAGGATAGCACTATTCTTAGCATTCCAATCTGTTTAATACAGATATACACTATACAGTATACACTATACTCTTTATTCTTTTATTATTACTTTTATTCTCTTATTATTCTTTTATTCTTACTTTGTGTCACCACAAGTTATTTAAAGAGCATCAAGAACAAACTTTCTTAAGAAATGTTGTTTCCTTGCATAATTTCAGTTACAACTCTAAAACTATGCGACTTCGTGTTGCTTAAATGGCAGATCTTTTGGTTCTGTAGACATGGCCAAATCTAATATATCACAGAAACAGTAATTATCCTCCCCTTCACAATGTGTAAGTTTTACCTACCTATAGTCAAATGTCACCAGCACCCTCCCTTAAACCTAGACAAAATCTGGGTTAAGTTCGGTTTTCTCAAAGCTGAATGTTGGTATGGATCTCAGGTTTTGTGGGATTTTGACCTCTTCTTAGGGATGAGAAGTATAAAATAGGGTACGTCTGAATCCTTTTGTACAGATCTAGCTATAGTTCCTCCTGCTACAAGGAGAAACACTGAAAAGGACTACAGGGCAGCAGACTGGAGATTGCTGTACTCCTGAAGCCTTTTGCACTTTGATATGAGAGGTACTAATGTTTGTCAGCATAAGTTTTTCTGCCAGTGCTAGCATCCAGCTGCCCACCCAGCCCTTCCTGATCCCACTGCAAAGCTGCGGTATGTCATCTCTCTGACAAAAGCGTCATGCACATTTATAGCACTGTATGAACGTTTTGTGTTTACCATCGTCTTCTCCTATGTTTCAGGTTTTCTGTCTTCACAACTGAGAAAGTATCTTGGGTTAATTCTTTCTGTCTTCACAACAGAAAAGAGTAACTCGTCACCCTTAAAATTGCTGAACATCTTTCATTACACTTATCAGGGCATTTCCAGAGAGGGAGGAAGAAAAAGTGAGATGAGTAAATGTAAGTACAGGTTATTACTGCCACCCTTTACCAAAGTTCACTGTAGCCAAAACAGAGTATATAATAAACTTTTATGGGAATTTTGTTTGTTCTGGTCTTACTGCACTCCTATATCTTCAGCATACATGGGCCTAAGCCATGGACTTTGGAACAAGAACTGAGCCTCCCTCACTACGCACATTTGTTGTGTGCCATGAGCCGTGCTTTGAGGTGGTGGATTCAAATATTTTCAAGTTCATATGATTAAAAGTTGCACGTGCCAAAAGAGTTTATCTCCATTTTTCCATTACTAAAATCCGTCACCTATGAGCTAGTGAATATATTTAGGCAAAGTCTCTCATGCTTGGTGTGGGGACATTTTAAATGAAATTTTCTTTTGTGGAAATATTTCTAGTCATCTGTAATTATTTGCCAATAGGAAGACTAAACATAGACATTATTCTGATCCACTGTACAGTCCTTCCTTCCTTCCTCCCTCTCTTCCTCCCTATGATTCTTGCCATTGATCTTTATTTTTAAGCAGCAGAAACCTAGCTGTAGCTTCTTGTGAATTTTTAATACGTGTAACAAAAAATATCAGTGGGATTTGAGCTCTGGACGTACAGTAGGTTTTCACCATTGTTTACATCTGTCTGATATCTAGATACGTAAAGATGCATAAAGAACAGTGAGATGCTGTTCAGAACTTTCTGGACTGAAGTAATGAAGAGTGTGTCTGCAGGAATGTATCTGAAGCATGGTAGGCAATCTGGATTTTAAACTTCCAAGGCTATTGGTGAGCATTAGTGTTCCAACTGACAAAATTAATTTTTACTGGACACAAGGCATGTGAGTGGTTGACAAATTCTTCAGAGGCTTCAGGTCTTGGACTAATATTCCACTTCTGCCAGTGAAACTATATGTTGATTGAACTGATTTAAACTGAACTTTAATGACTCTGTGCAATACTGCAATTATCCGGGCAGTTAATTTCATGGGACATTACTGAGAATAATGTAGGTTATGTGCTGCTAAAATGATTGTCTACAGCACTCTGCCATGAGGGGGTCACTGTAGACATATTGTGGCTAGAAGGCAAGGAATAAAGTAGTATTAAATAGCATGTATTAAGCTCCAGAGACTAGTGCATAATTATTTTAAGCCATAAAAATCTCATCATTGCTAAGAGAGCATTTGGTATGCTTTCAATAGGAAAACAAAACAAAACAAAACAAAACAAAACAAGAGACAGAGAGTCTGTGCTGGACTCTTGCAATTCAAAAAATGATCTGAGTATATATTTAGTGTCCAGCACTCATCAGGTTTGGCTGGGCAGTGCCACCTGCTTTCACCATGAGGCACACCGGAGAACACGGGAACAAAGCACGGCCCCAGCTAGCTCTGCTGCTAGGGCAGCCAACAAGTTACAAGCCCTTTGAGATATGGATTAAAAAAACAAACCTGATGCTCCAAGTGACCTTCAGGCTGTACCTGTGAGACTGCGCATGGTTGATGGCATGCATGTGTTGCCTGTTAATGTTTTCTCTCTAAAACCTTGTTGAATAATAGTTACAGCCTCCATTAAGGAGAGCTGTGCAAGTTCATTGCCATAATTAGAAGGCCAAATGCAAGCCTTTTTGAGAGTTATCTTCAATGTTTGTTATTTAAGTGATGACTGGTTTTGCTAATTACAACTAAACCAGATTAATATTCCATTAGAGAGAAAGCCACACAGCTTAACCAAGTGATAGAAAGATTAGAAGGTGACCTGCACTCGCAGTAATGTAGTCAAACTAGTTATTTTTGTTCTGTTGAATTTGTCACTGTCTTTGGGCTTGTGTTTTTAGACCTTTGTTCTGACTAACTTTTCACTCTTTATCACGTACTCTGAAATCTCTTCCCTTTCCCTGGCTAGCACTGGTGTGTTCATCTCTCACTAAGGTGGGAGTGTTTGCACCTGAGATGGTTTTGTTTAATAAATGTATCCAAAGTAAATTCAATTTAGTGAAAAGAGTGATAGAGCAAGGAATGGGTAGGTTAACTGATAACTTAGTCTACTGCAACTCTATTGTATATTGAAATTTGCAGCTAAACTGGACAAGAATATGACTGTTGGAAAGGCTGTGTCAGATTATGCTAGAAACGACTCTCTGTGCTCAATATTTTGAAAATACTCTTTCAGTATTGTTTTGCTCATTGAAGCTTTTTGACAATAGGCTTCTTGGAGGGGATCTGTTGGAAGTCCTCTCTGATATTGAAGATCACCAAACTCAGAGCTGGAAATGCAGTTGTCTTCTGAAATGACAAAGAAAACACACTGGGTATGGCCAGGTATGCTAATTTCCCTCTTGCTGAACACTAGAGAATCCATGTCCAGGGATCTGGTTTCCTTCTCCCTTTTGCAGCTGGAAATTGTTGAAAGCCATGCCTGGACCCTGCAGTACCAGCTTCTAGGCGCTACAGAACTCCATCTTAGGAATATACTTTTGATAATAACTGTATTTAAACCAGATGGAGCCCTTTACATGCCAATGAATCAGAACAGCAGATTTTCATCAGTGGAGAGTGGCCTGTTTGGCAAAGCTGCAGATGCTTGTCAGAGAACTCACTGTGATGAGTGTTATGATCTTTGCAAGTTTCCTTCTACGCCCTAAAAGACTAGCATAAGACCAAAAAGGACCTTATTTTTTGTAGGTTTTCTTGAAACGGTCTTTTTTCATATACAGACACATCCTTTTTGTTGTTGTTCTTAACCCTGCATTTCAAATATGTTCTATGGAGTTTTACATCCTTCTCCATCCCCTTCGTACACAGACACACACACCCCTCTGGTATTTCATGGTATTAATTTCCAACCTTTATAGCCCTTTATAGACAAATGAATGAAAGGTTATTACAAGCCCAGTCAGACACCAAGGCGGGTCCAGAATCCATCTCATCCTGCTGCCTTGCAGCAAATATAGCACATTGGAAGTCCAGTTGCATTTAAGAAATTCATGGCTTGAAAAAAAACCTACAATAGTAAATTTTGCAAATGTAAGTACAAGCAGATATCACTGTTGGCCAGAGGTTGAGCCCTCTATTGATGGGGGTGAACCTGAGGGAGTGTGACATTGGGGTATCCTTTTGGAATTCCCTTCCCTAACCAAAGGCTTTGGAGTTGCAGATGGGCTTCAGGAGAAGGAATGAAGACTGAGCTTTGAAGAAGAGAAGGAAAAAATGGTGGGATACAGCCATGTCATCTCATGTTGCTTATAATTCATTAACACAGCTATTTGAACATTAATGGGATCCTTGCTTAGCACTGGTTTTGATGAAAATCCAATAGGACATAAAGCTATCAAAGTCAAGCTGCTTTAAAGATCACAGTTCACTGAACAACTTAAAAGCTTCAGTAAAACAAAGCACATGCAGCCCTCTATTCTGGTGTTCTGCACAAGATAAACTTCAAATAGTGTCTGCAGAAATAATGGCTTATTATAACAACTATTCACATCTAGTCACTGGACAATACTGTAGCCAAGGTAAAATGCAAAATGTTTTATTTGTGGAGAAGAAACTTAACAATTAGCTTTGTCAAGTCAGCTGGTTCAGAGCCTCATTAAAGGAAAATGTGTGTCCGACAAAAGGTTTTGCTCCCACATGTAGATGTTGAGGATGTATGTATGTTTGTCCTGACAGAAAGCTGAATGTCCAAGTCTGGGAAGCATGTGAGTCCTGGCATGGCATTGCTTTTTCTTAGGTGGCTGAAAATGCAAACTAAAAATACACAATTTCCAGAACATCTAGAACACAGAGCAGATGCTTTAATTCAGAGCACAATATGGTACATGCAGATTGTAATTAATTGGCAAATATTTAAAGGCCCAAACACCTCCTAGAAATGTGTGTTTTGTTGATTCACAATTAAACCGTTAGATAAAATGCAACGTAGGTTAATATATGTGATAAACAGAGTCACCTGAGCAACAGGGAGGTATTCATCTCCATTATCTGCTGCTGTGGCTCACAGCTGCATGGATTTTATCAAGGTCAGAATGAGATAATCAGTTCACAACCAGGATTTTAAAAGGGCATGTGGCCAAAAGGATGTGTTTGGTGCTTTATAACTTTCAAACCTGTTCAGAGTTCCAACCTACAAAACTGGATGAACAATTAGATGAAAATGATTGAACAGAAGTGGCTGCAAAGATGAATGGCATGTGCAGGTATTGGGCCAGGAGAGCACTGAATAATATTCTGTCAAGTTTAGGAGGAGGATACATCAGTCTGAGGTTCTCCAGAAGAGCTGAACAGACATTGCAACATAGGTGAGCTTGGGAGCATCTTGTGCTTCCACTGTTTAGGGAACCGGATAGAAATGAGATCATGGTTCAAACAGGGATGGTGTTGGTTAGTGCAATATACCTGGGGTTAGATCTCATAGGCATTGCCTTGTAGGTCATTGTAGGTCATTTCCTCTATGACCATGTGACCTATTGGCCTCTGTGTTCCTATTGAGGAATAAAACCTACTTTTTGCTTACTTGTAAGCCTAGCAGCAAATGAAAAAAAGAAGTAACCCTACCCTTTTGGTGAATAAAATCCGGAAAAATTCAAATCCGATATTCCAGGGAAGTGAGAAAACTGCATAGACTTTTGCTCATGCTCCATCAGTCAGGGTTCGGTTTTATTTCTCTTGAAATCAGGGAAGTATATCCATGCTTATGTAAGTGCATATAGATAGGATCCACCATGTTTATTTAAAAGTCATTCAGAACTGCAAAGTCTAATTTATCTTCTTTATATACAGATGGAATCCAAAGAGTTTCAGATCCTGTTGTTCTATAATTAATTTACTTTTCTGCTACTCTGTTACAGTTTTATGCAGTTTTGGGCAGAAGCATTACACTGAAGTATTAGCCACTGCTGTGGTAAGTGTGATCCTTTCGTTCGCTAGGTGAGGACATCAAAGTGTGTGCCATTCTAGCCAGAATGGAATAACTGGTATCTGAATGGGTGGCAATATTAGATATGTCAGAGAAATAAATGGTCTTTTATTGATCTGCGCAATTCTTTTCAAGCAGTTTTGTTGCATTATTGCTTGATTTTGCATTCAATTTAAAGTCCTCAGTCATGCGGGCGTCTTTGGACTATGTATGTTCAGAATGTATAGTAATTCCCTTGTAGTTTTGCCATCAGTTTAAGAAATGTTTTAACTTCAACAGCTGATTATCTTCTAGTACCATATCATCCAGTACAATCCGATAACACTGTTTCACATTCCGGAAGGTATCATTTAAATACTCTTTTGTTGAAGGAAAGAACAAGTATAAAATACAGAAAAATCACCAAAGTGCTAGCAGACTCTGTTTTCTAGTAAACCCCGTGAAAGTCTGAGGAGAAAAGGTTAGATCAAAAGGGCTGGGAGGCCAAACTGCCCTGTACCCATTTCTGTAGGGTGAGCTAATTTCTGCAGGTCAAGGTTTAGCGCAGCGGGAAGGAGTTGGTGTTAGAGGGATAAGGCAGGCAGTCAAATTGGGAGGTTTGAACCTGCTAAGAAATGTGTGGTCAGTAAATGCAAGCATCTAGCAGAAAAAAAAGAAATTATACTCGTGCTCTTCAGCATAAACAGCACAAAGCTGTAATAAAAGAGCCTTTCCTGTATTTCTCTCTGAGCCAGGTTTGCGTCTGTATTACTTTTTTAATTAATCTATCAAGGATAACTAGCCTTTTGTAATGAATTTACTACCTGACAAAAAGCTCAGTTTCTGTTGAAATCGTTGAACAAATTACTTTTTTCCAACAAATGGAAAAGTACACTAATAATAGAGAAAAATATTTACATGTCAACATATATTAACAAATGTTATTAATTTAATATCTATAGGTATAAACATAATAGAGAGATGACCTTAAAAGTAGCATTTTAAATGCAGGCCACCAAGCCAGAGAAAATCTGTAACTTGCATTTGTCTCAAAGAAGATTGCCAGCTCCTGCAATTCTGGGTGTCATCAGTTATGTTAAACTATAAAACATAACAGACTAGAAAATTAAGAATGTATTTTATTATTTAAACTGAAATATACATTCAGCTACTTTATTCTCCAGTAAAATGAAAGGATAATTTATAGCTCATACAAATCTGTCCAAGTTGAACATGAGCTTTCATTTAGGAAGGAATGGCTGCTGTATTGTGTGGTATATTTAAAGTCCTCCAGTTCAGGTATGCACTGATTTTTATCTAATCAACACCCTTGCCTCCTGCCTGCCTGCCCTCCTCAGCTTCCTCAAGCTCTTAAAGGCACCGGAGCAATTCTGGAACCGTGCCAAAGCTGAAGTTGGCAATGCCTTGGGATGACATGATGGACCAAATGCACAATCCCTGGTCACACAAGGAGAAGACCCAGAGAGTTTTCAAAACAGGAACCAAATGCAATGAAATTGTACCTTTTCTTGCTGCCTCCTGAATTCCTTTCAAAAGCATGAGAAGATGTCAGAAAAATAATACAACATTTTTCTTTGGCCTATGGGGAGACAAATCTGGAGTAAAGAAGTCAGCCTCAGTGTAAGCATCATAGAAATAATACTGGAACTAATTATTTTGAATGAGATGAACAGAAAGAAGGTGTAGACAAAAAGGTGATTAAGGCTGAAGCCCCTTCAAATAAGGGCAGAGATGATAGAAACTTTTGGGGAGCAGAAGGAAGAAATGTGTCATGGAAGGTGAGGGAATACTTGATGCCATAAACCATGTTTGTCACCCCAGCTGTCATATTGCTATGGAAGGAGTTGAGTTCTGACCTTGTTGCAGAAGTACCTTTAGAGTTTTTGGCCAGAATAGTTTCACTGGGCTGTAAGAGACAGCTTTCTGCTTTTGCAAAGGAGCTCGGGAACAACTCAAAACACAGTGGTAAGAGTAGTAGTCATCAGTCTCACCCAACCACTTCGCTAAGTTCTAAATGTATTTATGCTTTCATTTCACATGTGTCTAAAGAGCAATGCTCAATATTCTACAGAAGCAAGTAGTTAAGCAGTAGTTAGCTTTAAAGTTAATTCATGCTCCTTCAGAAATTCTCCGTAGGCAAAGCCTTCCCTCCCCAGCATGACTTTATTCAAGTAATATCATATAACTAATTCCTTTCTAACGCATATTTTTAGATATGCCCAGTTCAGGACTAGCCTCACTGGCTGGCCAGAACAGAAGCCCCTTCAAACAGTACCCAGGTTTGACTGACAGCAGAAACATTCTTGGATTTTGGATCAGCAATCACATGAGCAATAGAACAGGAATTTGCAAGAGGGTGGGTTTTTTTTTTTTTGAGGATTATGTTAGATTAGTATAAAGCAGATGGCAGGGTAGATATGGGCCAGTAACAGACAGCAGTAGAGTTCAATGGACCTGTTATCTTTAGGATAAGAACAAGACTAAGGATGGCTTTGACTGACAGGGAAGAGACAATGATCAGATCTCAATTGTGATGAGCCTAGGTTTCAGAACAGGAATAGCTGTGGGATGAGGTGAATGGGTAGAGGCAAGCACAGACAGAAAAAGAATGAGCATAGGACCCAAAGCCAAGTTGTCATGTTCACTCTGACACAGTACACGGATTTATATGTTCTTCTGTGATCTCCACTCACCTTGCTGAGCTATCATGCAAGACTTGGAGCTCTCCTGCACTCTCTTTTCTAGCACAGTGCTTCAGGAAGTTGGATGAATTAAGGCTGTTGTTACTACGAAAAAGCAAGGCGTGACATTTTTGTGTTAGACTTTATAGACTTAAAACTGGCAATGGGGATGAACATCTGTAAAAGATTCGGGAAAATCCTTGTCACGATCTGCAAAATGTTTTAAGTCTTTGTGTTTTACTTGAAATCTGAGTACTAAGGGTCTTCCAGAAAGTTATCTGGGTCTTTTTTTTTTTTGTTAGCACATAGTCACTGAATACTTTAAAGAGGCAAAGAACTTCAGATATTATGGAATGAATACTTTGTTGTTACTCTCCCATATTTTGTCAGTCTTGAAAACCTTACTTCATAGTGAAGGACAAACTTAATTCTTAGTTGCCTGTGTAAGTTTTTCATCCTTATCTTTCTTCTCTATTTAGACTTCTATGTTTTTGCCACTGCCATGTGCTTCCAGCACTATTGTAAATTAGTCTGTTGCTCTGTACCTCACTCCTTTTCTTCTTTAAAAACAGGGATGCAGAGGTAAGAGTGGTAGAAACTGAAGTGAAGTGAATAATCTCCAGTACAAGAGTGGTGGTATAGGTGTTCATCCATCATTGCTGTTTGCAGCCTTGGAGGGAAAGCTCTCTGTCTAAAGCTCTATCATTACTGAGTTGTACCTAAGAGGGAAGCAAGGTGATGGTCAGAATTCTAAGTAGCTTTGTGAAATTTTTAGATTAACAGATTGTCCGAAGTAAAACAGGATTTTCTAAAATGCCATTCAGCTACCTGTCATTTCTGATTCATTTCCCAAATACCATGGTAGGGACAAGCATGTGGGAATTATGTCTTTTAAATATTGAGAAGGTGGGTGGGGAAGCAAATAAGTGGTTTGCTGTCCCTGAAATGAATTTGGATGCTGGAATTGAGCTCCTCAACAGTATAAACTTTCAACTTTTGTTTTATAAAAGGAACCAGTCAGAGCCATGAGGTTTCCATGAAACTTCTCCAAGGCAGGAGTATCAGGGCAATCCTAGCTTTAATCAATTCACTGATTACTGAAAAGCTTGTTATAACTAGTGCTGTCCCAGAAGAGGCCTAGGTATAACTGGGGCGTTATTGCAAGGCAGGGATTACTCAGAGTAGATGGTATGGATGAGACCAGTGTGTTTTGTGGAGGAGGAAAGTTTAGCTGCATACACATGTGTTGTGCTGTGTCCCTTTGTCAGAACCAAAGACATTGCCCTGTTCCTCTTTAGGTCACTGTTATGTGTGTAGTATGCATATAGCTAACGCCGCTGCCAGCCAGGCTGCTGCATGGGTACCCTTCACACCTTCTGACAGTAGTTGTGGACATTAAAGTCACAGCTTGATCTCTCTCAAATGGGCAGTGTCTGAAAATCAAATTATATCCCTAATAGAAGGAAAAGAGGGAAAACACAATGGTAAAGAGAAACATCAAAAAGAACTTAAGAAAAACTTGCAGGATTTAGCAGCATTATTATCTCTAGACACTAAGCACTCTGTTTCCACCCAGAATCTCTAGAGCTACCTTAGGTATCAAGATTTTGGTGGCTAAAGCCCAAGTTAAGTATCTATATAGCTGAAGAACTTGTCTCTGGGTGCTTCCTGGTGAAGAAACATTTGCAGGCTGCTCAGATTTCTGTTCCCTTGAAAAGTGGGCACCAATTTTATATGACTAAAGAACCAGTCATATGTCCAAGATGTGAAATAGCTGCTCTGTCAGCAAACAGTTAAGTACTTTGGATTTAAAATACCTGACATACAATTCTATAATATTTTCTTAGGCTTAGGGGATATGAATAACTAAATGAGCTGGGGGCACCCCAGCTGCCACATAATGCCAACAGGAATGTCAAGAGGGAGGACTTGTTCTGAAGAACACTAATCTCGGCAATTACCCGCTCTGGGGCTCTGCTTTCTGGACATGATCAGCGGCAAAGTTCACTGGTCTCAAAGTTTGACTGTTAGGGCATCACGGAGTGACTTTGCAGTTCTTTATCTGTACCTCAGAGCCTTTATATTCTCTTCTTTCCAAAATTCAGGGCTGGCATGTGAGCAACAACTGTTAGCCCATCAAAGATTATCCAAGTTTTCAGTCCTCTCTTATACTGAGAAGATCTAACACTTTTCACGATAATTGTACGAACCTTAGTACCTTAGATTACTTTCACAGGATCACAGCATGAGAGACCATCAATCAGAATAGCTGACGCATCCTGACATGCTGAACACTCATTTTACAATGATTACCATTCTCATTATGTGCACTATAGAGATGAAATGTTGCATATAAAGAAAAAAAATCTGTAAGTGTCTGTCCAACACAAGTAATCTTTATATAAAAGGGTAAGGTAATCTGGCCCAATGACTCCTAGCCATGTCGTCTTGTAGCTTTCTACTAGAGAAGAGTGAAAAAATTCAGCCTCCTAGTGCATTTGTACACGTGTGAAACTTTGTGTCAAAAATTCCTTTTATATAAACAACTGAAAAAAATCTAGTATTTGAAAGAAAACCAGATTATAATACTTTAAAAACATACAATGGTTTGAACTCTGTGAAATTCTAAGCCTTCAAATTTAATGAAATGTATTTTTGACCAGAGGCCAATAATTTTGTCTATTCAGTTGCATGTACCATACAGTCTTTATCAGATTTATTTGAGTATTTTTTTATTTTAATTTATCTTTTTTTTTAATCTTTAAAAAGTTGTAACAATAAATAACTAAAAAATAAATAAAACAGCAGCTCTGGTTACCATGCATGCAAATTCAAAGCAAATTGCTTTTGTCTAGTAAATGAGTGCTCTTATGTTACTAAGAAGGAACTACTGTGAAAGGGTCAGGAGTAAGGAGCCCCAACCACCCCAAAGCAAGCCAATCCCTCTCCGAGGAGTTTTCAAGATGTGTTGAGCAGGTAAATGTCAAGGGAAACAATGACATGGAGAAAAAACTTTAATACATGGCAAAAGACCTCTTGCTGCACAAACAAAGAATTGAAAGATGAAAAATTAAAACCAAGGAAAGAACAAAGGTTAACTCCCATTAAAAATCTGTGACTGATTAAACGACCAATTTAACTCTAGGTAATGTAAATATGTATTTCTGCCATCTTAGAAATGGTCCTAGTAAATGACCCATTTCTGCTTTGAATTTTTCAGAGTCTGAACTGTCCATAATGCTCCATGAGTGCCTGAACTACACAGTCGATTTCCAGTTATTAGGTATTCTTTCCCAGATTAAAAAAGAAACAGCAAAAGAAAAGAAAACGCCTACCATTGAGTGCAATGCCCAAGGACTACTTTACCTGTCATTGGGAAGAGAATGAGCTTCTCCCTCGGCCACCTCGAGTCCTCGCTGCCTTGTTCTGCGAGTGCTTAGGTGGGGAGGACACGGCTGCCAGCGGATGTCAACCGGAGGTGTCTGTTCTTTCCAAGCAGAGAACAGGCAAATCCTTGCCAGTGCTGCTGATCGATGGATCAGCTGGAGACGGGCGATAGCAGGAAGCTGGACAGTTCTGCCAGACTCGGTAGAGACCGAGTGCCATGTTATGCCTCAGTCTCTACCACTCCATAAAGCTCTACTCCCAAGAGCCAGTCTTAGAAATGTGTTTCCGAAGATTGCTGGTGTGGCTTGCATCCTTTAAGAACCATGAATACTCGTGTGTCGGTTCACTTACAAGGGACAGACCACGCTTAAGCCCCACCTTCAGAATAACGCATGGCAGAGACATCTCCTACTGGTGGTCTGCTAGGAAGGAAAGACCTATGCAAGCGACATATATCCTATTTGAAATCTACGTGACTTGGATGTTGCCGCAAGAAAATTTTTCCCTAAGTTGTGTGATGAGCTAAATCAGAGGTGCCGTGTATATGGTAAAACAGTTGTGCTTTCTGGAGGCAGCATTTGTACTTTCTAGTGGGTGAGACAGTTATTGTTCATCTTGTTCCTGTGCTTCCTTGTTAGAACAGACTAAAACACTCCGAACGCTTTCTTTTACAGAAGAATCCATTGTACAACTGTAGTAAAAAAGGAGTGATATCCAATCTAAGCAGTTAATAGGTTTGGGAATCACAAGACACAGTGAAAGATGGGGGTTGAATAAAAGAAGTGAGAAAAGAATGAAACGATAAAATTGGCAGGTTTTGCTTAGTGAGTAGCTGCCTTGGCTTTCTACCAAAGCTGTTATTTCTGTGTCTCTGCAGACTGAGGTGACATACACGGTGGATCTTGTATGTCATTCTGACTAGACTTCGGAGGAGGCCCTGCACTGATTCATGCCTAGGAAGTTTTATGAGAGACTAGATCTATTTTTATTTCCTTCAGATAAAATGTAGAGAAACTAATGTGTCTGTGAGAGCCATAGAGGTCACATAGCAAGTATGAAATGTGACACAGTTATTAGTTGGGATTTTTTTTTATCAAAATGTGTATCTTGACAGAGTGTGCATACCTGGCACATAAATTTCAGTTACTGGAAACTCAAATGTAGAAAAACTAATGTGTCTGTGAGAGCCATAGAGGTCACATAGCAAGTATGAAATGTGACACAGTTATTAGTTGGGATTTTTTTTTATCAAAATGTGTGTCTTGACAGAGTGTGCGTACCTGGCACATAAATTTCACAGTTACTGGAAACTCCAATGTAGAAATCAATGGAAACTTCAAAGAAAATGCTCCCACCAAAAACTTCCTTTATCAGTGAGTTAAACCTAAATGGGTCTGTGCAGTTTTAAAATTCAAGTTGCAGCTGAACCCTTCCTAAGGTTAAAACAGCATGAATGGAGCAGCTGGAAGTTTCCTTGAGAGAGTGCATTAGCTGTTCTGAAAGAGTTATAAAATGTTCTTTCCTTGGCAGCACCAACCTCCGTTTGACCCATGCCTTGCAGCACGCAGTGCTACAGAGGTCTGTACCTCAAGCTGTGGTGTACCTACCAAAATGGAGTGTGTGCAGCCAAAAACAATGAAATGCATTGAAGGAGGGCAAGTTGTTGACCCTGCTGTACTGCAGGGCAACATGGAGTTAAAATGTACACTCGGTGTTGGTCTTCAGTGTGAACACCTGACAACTGCTTCACACTGAAACAAACGGGGACTCTTTCTGTCCCTACTTTTACTGCTGGAGACATCAAGGCTCCCAGTAATCAATGAAGAGCAGAGAGTGTGCTATGGCTATGTGAACCATGATCTCCTCACACTGCTCAGTTCTGTTGCTGGGCAAGTGGCTAAGACCAGGATATCCTCTCTGTCTTATTCAGCTATACCACGACTATTAGTTATGCCAAGCCTCTTGCTGCCTTTTCTTAGGAAGCATAGAAGAATTTATGAAATCATGATGCAGCCCAAGAAAAGCTTTGACAGGACCTGCTGTGCAAATGAGTTTGAATTGAATGGAGTGGACTTCAGGCCACTGGCTTCTTTCTAGATTTCCAAGACTACAAAATCTCAGACTATAGTCATGCCTTTCTTATATCTGGGGAATTTTTCTCTGAGGGCAGTGTTGGGTGGAAATTCTGTGCCTGCAAGAAAAAGTTATATTTTTTTCTTAGCTTAACCTAAAGTCTTTGGATCTGGTTTGAGAGTTCAAACAGGAGTTGGGGAGATTGCCTGAATTTGTCCTCCAGTTAACAGTGCCAACAGTCTTAGCAATGCTAGGTTAATAGAACTGGGTATGATGTATAGCTCTACCCATGGTATACCTGTGCATCTGGTTCTCTTCAGGTGGTTATGAAAGAGACACGTATCACATGATGGTTCATACTCTTCTAGAAATACATACAGCTGACAGTTTACAGAATTTAGCAGCAGAACAGAAGAATGATTTGACAGATTAAAAGGCATCATATAATATAAATATTCTTTTTTAAAAGAATAAACAATATGTGATTAGGTGGAAAGAGAATTATGTGGTATTTGAGTTCATGATGAAGCACAGAAAGATGTTATTAGCACTTTGATGCGAGATTATCAAGGAGAGAGATGAAAATGAAGAATGAAAGCTTAGAGTCACATGTCTTGTTTATACTAAAATCTCTCACAGTTTTTCCATAAACAAATGGTGTACAGGTGGCAGATTTATAAAACAAATATAAAAATAAATTAATTTTAATAAAGAAAATATGTTAATTGGATTGTTTGAAAAGTGTTGAATAGCTCATTTAGCAATATAAAAATCTCATGACTGAATACATATGCATGCAACTTTGTTTGCCCAGGTGAAGTGTGAATAGCCTTGCCTATGAGGAAAATAATATTGCTGAGGGGAAAATGAATTCTGAAATACAGATTGAAGCAAATGCTGATAAAGGATTGAGTGGAAATTATTTTTCTGTATCTTTTATCTGAATTCAAAGCAATATCTTTTTTCCAATGGTAGAACCAGCTGTAGTTTGTAACATGTCACATCAAGCCATAAGAATGATGGCCTGGATGGTATTTAGTTTAAAATTGCTATTTAGCTTTTTTTGTTTGGTCCCACATCAAATGGTGAGTTAATTCTTTTATCCTCTAAATTCAGTACAAAAGATAGCCTGGAGCAATGTCCTATTCCTCATGCTTTTCTTCTGTCTTTCACTCTGTTATGTAGTCTAACAACAAAGTATTTAAAGAAAAAAAAAAAGTGCTTTTCTTTCACAGTACTTATCTGGGGATAAATACGCTCCCAAGGAAACCGATGTCTCTTCCACTTCTGTGAGATGGAGGTAAAGGTGACTATGTAACCCCTTTTAGTTTGTTTGGGTTAAAAGCCAGTACTGGGTAGTGGTCTTTCCCTTTGGTCCATGCTACGGGAGGATAGAAGGAGGCATTGTAAGTCAAGAATTGCCGACACTGTAGGGCTGTAACAGAGTATAACCAATACTGCATGGCATTGCACAGTACTCTGCTCAAACAACAGTTGTACGCACTGCTTCGATGAGAGAGTAAACGCCAGGACTCTATTGTTCAGCAGCTAAAGGTGTCTTTTTCCTTAACCATACAGCTAGTGTATTGAAATTTCTTCATGCCATTCACACAAGGAAGGAATAGTGACAGGGTGGAAGCTACTGTGCTAGAGTGCGTTATTGGCCTGGTTGAGTTTGTCTGTCTTCTCTGCCAGCAACCAGCACCAGAAACTTCGAAGGAATTTCTTCAAGGAAACTCTGAGGAGGAATAAATACTTCTGTCTACCTTTAACCAACATGGCTTGGTTTTATAACTGTTAATGATGATTTTTTTTATTATTTTATTTTTTATAAAATGACTGTGTTTATCTTTCCTGATTTAATAGATTATCTTTTCTAATTTAATAGACTGGTCTCATTAGCTATAAAAATGTCTAACGCTTTAGAATTTGCTAGCTTTCATGTCTTTTTCCATTTGTTTTAATCTAGTTATCATAGGCAGACTTGAAATGTAACACCCCCTCATTAAACTAAATGTAATGTTGTGACATAAACTGACAAAAGAAAGTAAGTCCCAAGATAGTGTTCTTCTCAGCCTCCTCTCTTTCGTACTGCCAAGATAGGATATGAAACAGGATTCCTCACAGTGTTTAGAAGCAGCAGGGTTAACACAAAAAGAAGTCAGAAGAGTTTTGATATTTTTATTCCTATTGTTCACCCCGGAACTCGATGAATAATCCTAGCACATTCTTTCAGGATACCTACAGTGATAGAAATTATTGCGGTCAGGGTGACAGAATGGGTTCTTTAATGTTGCCTGGAGAAAGGTCTCTGATAGAGGTGGCATTTTAAAATGGTGGTAAAGTAACCAAACAACAAAAAGACACCGAAACCAGAAAGAAAGCAGAAAAGATATTATTTATGCCTTTTTAATCTCTTCAGTTATGTTTTGTGTTGTTAATATCATTACATGGTGCTTTGTTATATTTAAAATGTATTTTTTTAATACTCATGGGAAACTCTGAAAAGATTTATTTTTTTTTTCTGATGGTACCACAGAGACCATTCTATTGTGCCTCCCATTGTGAGAGAAATGCATAGCTGAATAGCAGAAATAAATTATTACTATTTGACAAGAATCATCATTTCTAAATACCAAGCGTGTCCAGAAATACTGTTTCCCAAAAGAATGCTCAATATCAAACATGTCACTGAAGGAAAAAAGTACATTGCTACAGAGGTTGTGCTGCGATATTTACCTATGACATTTCCCTGGTAAATTGAGTCAGGATATATTTTCCAAAGTAAGGTAGGATTTCAGTTTTGTTTGATGCGTAAACATATTGATATAAAACACACCCGCTTCAGTTTTAAGCAAGTTTCGTGTCCTAGAGTCTGACTGAGTTTGCGGGAAATGAATTGTACAGAAATTCACAGCTTAAAAATACAGTGTATATATGGAGTTTGGGGGCAGACGGGCAGGTTACAAATGCTGGTGATTAGGAAAGGGGATGAAGGACAGTTTTTAACATCCTGGGATTTAAAATCAAGCTGTATCTGCATTGGATGTTAGAAGGACTCTGTTAAGTAGCAAACGAGGAAGGAAAACCTAGGTGTTTTAGTGACTAATTGATGCCAGACCTTTGTAATTTATTTTTATCACAGGGAAAATTACAGTAAGTCACTGTAAAGGCAAGGTCCTGGGAGGGTTTGGGATGGGATACCCAGCAAAAGTGTGGTGCCAGCTACAAACGACTTGCTTACCTCAGCTTTGCAGATCCTCATCACAAGTTTAAAGCTAATTATAACCTTGACAAAATACAAGAAATTAAATCAAGACTTTGGATTGGATGCCAGAGCAGGCAATTAAATCCTTAAAAATGCTTGTAGCAGAGGCTTTTCTCAAACTCATCTTCCCAGCAGACATTGCCAAAGAATGACTGTTTTTCATGCTCATTTAAAAAAGGCAGATTATAATAGACGTAATGACACCACAAACACAAACGGTTCAAAATTTAGAACGTTTGTTTCCAGGTATGAGGCATCTGCCACCTCGCTGGTTCCTCTTTAGCACGTTCCCTTTAGTCTAAATAGCAGCATGTGTGACCTTTTGTCCTTTTTTTCTGATTTGCGCAACATTTCCTGGATTTGTACTGAGAGTCTGGGTAGTTTGAGTTGCCCTGCCTGCTACCTGGACCTCAATAACAAAGTAGAAGCCAAGTAGGGCAAAGCCTCACACGGTTTGAAATGCTCAGAGGTCTTCATTCAGTTCCAGTTTAGGAAGGGGGAGTTTTAGAGGACTGAAGGAGATCTTTGACCTGAGTTCAAACTCACGTGTGTCCCCTTCCCTCCCCATTGGCAGCAGAGTAGCTACCCTACCCCAAGCTATCCCAATCCAGCAGGGCTTGCATGAGGTGCTGTGCCCCATGGCAGTTGCAGCTAAACGTGGAAGATTAACGGGGTTTGTGAGGAGACTCCGTAAACAAAATACGGCTCTATAATTTTGGCTATGTTTAAGAAGAGAGTAGGGGGTGGTTGTTCTGGCTGCCTGTCCCCATTCATCACTAGTACTTTTGCATAACAAATTGTGACACTTCAGTATGATTGTGTGAGGTGGCATTCTATGTTTTGGTGCAAGAAGTGCCTCTCCCTCCTCTCACGGCCTTTGGAGATGCCTGTTGTTAGCAGAAGGATCAGTCCGGAGTGAATGGAGGTGCCTGCTGGCGGCCCTGGGGAAAGGGCTGTGGCTGGAGAGGAGAAGGGAAGGCTGAGGATATATCTTTGCACTTACCCTACGGACTGTCTCAAAGCGGGTCTTCCCAGGGCAGCTGCCTGACCCCATCCAGGGGCAGCGGGTGCACCGCAATGAACTGCGGCATTGCCTGTGCCATAGCTGTTCATCGCCTCGAGGCACTCTCTCTAATCACAAACTCGTTTCCAGAGCTCTGTGTTTATGATATTAAAAAAAAAAACCCACAGAATAGTTGTTCGGTACCGCAGAGCAAACACAAGGTAGCTGTGGCACGGTATCTTGCTGGGATGACCCTTCTGTGTGGAGGAGGAAGCTGCGAGGCGGCACTGAAACATCGCTTTCCCGGGGGGGAGCAGCAAAGGTGCAGACAAATGGGGCCAAACCCTCCAACCTCTTTCCCACTGAGTCATGGACAAGTTTTGCAACTGAGCTGGAAGCTGGATGCTCTGATACTATTACGATTCTTCACTAGAAATACAAATGAGCCAAACCCCAAAACACTGAGTGTTTGAAGTGGCTTGGCTTTTTTTTTTTAATTTTTTTTTTTTATGTTTGCAAATTTATGTTCTTGTTTCTGCCTGATGGAACCCTAGGCAGCCTCAAGGAAAGTTGCTTTAAAATCCTTCCAACTAGATTGCAGCCAGAAACTCCAGGATATGCTTTGAGTGCACTTGTGCCTATGCATCCCCAACCCAAATCCCACATCAGACATGTTCAGATAAGTTTGGAAAAGCTTGGCAGTGACTCATCAGCCCTTTCTGTGCTTAGCAGGATAGAAATTCAGGTCCTTCAGAGTTTTTTTTTCTTTACACAATTTATGTAAATCTTTACCTCAGAGCTGAAAATGTTTAGGAAAAAAGTGAAGAACAGCAAACCCCTCTGTGCTGCATTTGTTGATGGAATATTGTTCTCCTCCTACTGACTGGAGCTTGATTTAAACCTGATTATTGAATTAAATGTACATTTTGTATTTGTCAAACAGCTTCTGATAATGAATGCCTTCATGTTAAATTTCCTAATCTTAAAGAAACTAGGACAAATTCTCCATGGTGAAAGTTCAAGCCTTTACTTGAAAACAGTAGACATCAAATGCTCCAGATGGAGGACTCCAGATGAGAAAACACTGAAGATATACTTGGGAAGGAGTAGATAGAATAATAGTCCCTCTGGACTAAACTGACCACAAACTTTTTTGATTTAAATTTAAATGATAGAGAGCAACTTAAATTAATTCCTTGAATTGTTTAACATATCCTATAAAATAATCATCAAATAAATTAATTCCAGAAGCTGGGCTGCTGAGACAGAAGGAGAGAAAAAGGAAAGAAAAATTTGCAAGTAAGGGGACCTTTGTCACATTTGAGCTGAAATTGGATGCTGCAAATCTATCCAAAGGCCGAAGAACTGATAGAGCCCAAACACACCTTTGAAAATCGTGGAACAATGGAGCAAGAGGAGTGCCCATGTTCTGAAGCCAGAGCAGCCATGCACATAACCTCTGCAGGACCTGGTCTTCCAGGATGCATCTCCCAGTAAACCCCACAACACTAACAAATCTTGGTTATTGTCATTCTTGTGCTTCGAAACACAGGGATTATCCTGAGCAACTTTTTTCGGCGTCCATTAATGCTTGATAACAACGTCTCTTCCTTTCTTTCCTTCCTTCTTTCTTTATTTCTTACTTTTTTTCTGGCAGGTGTGTATGAGGCGGTGAGCAGCGCTCACTACTTTGAGGGTGGAGAGAATGACAGGCAGAGCAGCACTGCCTTTATGTAAAGTTGCCTTTTATCCCAGCTGGATTTTAGCTTGCAAAGCTGTTTTTTTGAAAGGAAAGGAAAGGTTGCCTGCCAGCTGACACTGACAATGCATGCTAGAAAATAGGTCTTTCTACATGTCCCTTCCATTTTTAAAAACAGTTATTAAGTCTGTCAGTCCTGGAATAAGGGATTAATGAGAAATTGCGTGGGCAGATAGGGCTTATGAGTTCTGTCCATGGAGCAGGGTCAACAACATGGTCTAACCTTGACACAGCAGGAGAATGTACAGAGAGTTCAGTCACCAGCCATTTCAGCCTCAATACGGCCTGCTGAGACTTTAATCATTACTGCGAATTATCGCTTTGCAATATGGCTATCAGCCCACGATAAGTGGAATAAACAGGCCACATTCCCTTTTGTGAGTCGCCACAGAGCCATCAGCAGTGAGCAACTTTCTATTGCCAATGACCTGAAAAGGATCAAAGCAAAGTCCTAGATGGGAAGGAAGATAAATCCTGTGATCCTCTCTCAAACCCAGTCCATTTGCATGGGTTTGAGATTCCTACAGTCGACTCTACTTTCTCAGCAGGTCCACTGGGCCATTCTCCCCAGAGCAAAGGCTGACCTCCAAAGCTAACACCTGGGTGCTGTGCTTGAAAGGACTGATTTAGGTCAGTTGAGAAAAAAAGATTTACATGTATATATATTTTTAAGTCCAACAATGATCTTCAAAGAACTGTGAAAGGCAGAGAAAGAAGTGCAGAGATCATGAAAAAGGAGATTATAGATCTTTAGTTCTTTGGAAGTGTGTCTGACTTGCTCTGAGGGAAGTAGTGATGTGCTGGCTATAGATAGATTTGTTTTGTTTGGAGCAGAGGTTCTCAGCCTCTTTAGTACCTGCAGACCCTTCTCCTGCCTAGCCAGGTCGTATACCAACACAAGCAGGAAGGTGCGATTACGACAAAGCTCCTTGTAATCTGGAGAGTAATGATTTTCAGTTTGAATCTGTTTGCCGTGTTATTCAGAATACTTTGTACGTTGGCTGACTTGTACAAAGTTGTGGGTGTGAATGACTCCTTACAAACTGATATAGGAAATCCTTCTTTGTCACAAATAATTTGCCTTGCAAAGAGCCAAATTATGGAGAAAAGGCAGGTAGAAGATATCAGTTTGCTGCTCATAGGATTGCTGTGGATTCTTGTCTGAAATCTTTCCTTGTTCATAAACTCAGACTCCTGACAAGAAAGCAAGTAAACTGGAGGTAAGGATGTACTCCTATTTAACTGGGAGGTTCTTGGTTGTGCCTGTCAGGAACTGTTCTGTGCCGCAGCTGCTGCAGTACTGGCAACAGAAAATAATGTCAATTTTGGCTTATTGCAATGGGATTATAGTCCTAAATCATGCAAGAACAGGTTGTGAGAAGAATAGAGCTGGCAGGTGCCAAGGAGTACTCTCCCATGAAAAGTATTTGAACATCCAGAAGAAAGGGCTGAGGTCTACAGAAAGCCAAGGGTAGACAGTAAGTCCAAACATGTCTCCTGAGAGCTCAGAGGCTGGATTAGAAATGTGCTGAGGAGCTGAAACAGCTGGGAGCAGAAAAGCTGAGTGAGAGTCTTGCTGTCAACTGCGTGTCACTTGCTGCCGAGAGCAAAACCTTGAAGCTGCTCATGGGGAGGGAACTGAGCAGGAGAGAGTGCACCGAGAGGGGTGGGAAAGCACAGATAGAAATTCAGTGCTGGCTCATTGATTTGGACTGTAAATGGCACAAATGGACTAACAGAGTGCTGAGTTTTCCACAGCCCCCGGACTGATGGTTGTAGGAGCTAGTGCAGAGCCAATAAACCCTGTCCCTTTGGGCTGGGTGTTAAGGAGGTTGCCTGCACCATAACCAAATGCACCTCCCAAGGCACTGGGG
This sequence comes from Cariama cristata, assembly GCF_000690535.1. Lineage (NCBI taxonomy): Eukaryota > Metazoa > Chordata > Aves > Cariamiformes > Cariamidae > Cariama > Cariama cristata. The sequence continues at coordinate 104,227 of NW_009597587.1, read as the reverse complement.
AGTCCCTGGGGCTCAATGAGAGATCAGGCTGCTGCGGTGGCAGTTGTGAGCGCAGGAGTGGATGGTAGGACAGTACACATTTTCATTACAAAGGTGCTGCTCTAGGTGTTGATGGAACATTCTTTGTTTCTTGGGTGTTCCTGTCATCCCATCAAAGTCATGTGTTGCGTGCATTCTTAGTTGGGGACTGGCTTTTTCTCTGTGATCATTTTAAAATGAAAGTGTTAAGCATTACGAACTAATGCAAATGACAGCAAAGCCTAGATTCCAGCATTCACATGTTACTGCTTACTTTCAGCAGTGAAATACTTAAGATTTTATTTAACTACTAAAAATTGCTGTTAAAACAAGAATCTGGGGGCTTAGTAGTAAGGTAAGAATCTATAGATTCGTATAGAATCATATAGAAATATGTCAATTCAACATGGTTATGAAAATGAGACATAATTAAAATCCACTCTGAATGCTTTGTGGGTTTTTGTTTGTTTGGGGGAATTGGTTTCCTTGTTACACTGTCATCTCTCTGAACTTTTACTGCAGTACTTATATTAAGTGCCTTACCTCTCTGTTATTTCTGGAAAGTTTCAGTCAATGACATGGAAATGATAGATTACTAGCCGCCTTTATATCTTATTTCCCCCCTCCAAAAAAAAAGGGAAGAATATTGACCACAGGCTAATATTCCAGCTTTGTCAAAGTAAATCACAATTTCTGGATCATGGTGTAACACACACAACGTATGGCAGTTGTTTTGGAGTGAAATGCAGTTAGGCAGAACCTTTGCACTGCAGTTAACTGTCTTTAGTAGTAAGCAGTAGATGGTAAAATTTATTTTATTTATACAGAAAAATGAAGGAGAAGCCTCACAAGTTTAAGACTGCAAAGGAAGGCTTGACATAATCCTCACAGGTGGACCAGTTGGTCATAAAATCCTTTGCCCTTAGATGACTTATGAAAGGCGGTTTACCTACAGATTGATCAGTGGTCGCTCCTGTTTTGACAGATGATCAATAATGGGTTTTATAGCAATAACTGAAGACTGATTATTCCTGTGCCAGCTGAGATGCCTTAGGGCATTTGAGACATCAGCAGTGGTAGTTGTGTCACACAAGGTCTTCAGAAGACACATGGCCTTCTGGAACAACAGCTGAAGACCAGGTGACAAACCCTAGGGATCTTTAATGATAAAAGACTATCTTTGGGCAACTGAATTTTGCCCAGTGGTACCCTTATTGACAATATTGTGAATTTTTGCTGCAGGAAGGTGATATATCTGCAAAGACATTCCCATGAGTGTGAAGAAGACGTTGCAACCCTAATTGTAAACTCTTGTCTGTTGGGAATTCTGAATAGAGGTTAAAATCTGAAGAGAATGGCTCTGAAATCTATGTTGCAAGTAGAGAACTACATTTTATTTGGTTTAAGGGGAGGAGAATATCCCAAATTTACGCTGCAGCACATGCTGTTGTCTCTGTGCTTGAGTTTTTCTCTTTGGATACAGTAAATCCCAGTGTCCCTTGGATCAGGTTTTTAATATTTCATCACACTGAGTTCAAGGAGAGTCAAGCGAACGGCTCTGCAGGCCCCTGAGTGCTGCTCCCTCTGGGACGACGTTTACCGGCGCGGCAGGTCTGCAAGGCTGCTCCCTGAATAACGCAGAGAACAGGTGCTGTGCGATCTGAATGGGTTTAGCTGTGGTAAAAGCATTCATATAAAAGAGCAAACATACTGAAAATCCGTATTTTGGTTTACCTACTGGTTCACTTGTTCAAAGGCCATATTGGGAAGCACCTGTTGTTTGAGAACCTCCCAGACATAAACCTCTCTGTGTACTCTGACAGTAATGACAGCCAGTCCTGCTGATGGCTGTTACATTTGTAAGAATTTTGCTAGTACAGGTGTTCCCAAAGTGTATGTTCGCCAATGTATTTAGCGTTGCAACATATCTAACTGAATACATACGGAAAAGGCAAAATGGTCTCTAGAAACTGTTAAGGCCAGGCAA